>NW_021836838.1:27500-37048 GCF_006345805.1 Octopus sinensis | reverse complement strand
AGATAAATAAGTTTTACAATCAATTATAAAACTGGAAATATTTATTTCAGGGAGTCCAGTTCTGAAGGAGAGGGATCTTCTGAGAGTGGCTAAGAGGTTAGGACGTGATTGGTGGCAAGTGGGTGAGTATATTTGATTTCTATATATTTTACTTTCACCTGATCTATTTTATTTGTCAGAATGAATGAGAACAAGTTACATTCCTCATTTCCAATTGATAGGTTACCTGTATGACAATTTTATTTACGATATTCCTGATATTTCATAAAATATCCACTGAGGTTAGCATGGTTGGTAATAATGGATAAACTAGAACACAAATGGCGTTTAATATTATCTTTTGGAAGAGGAACTAAAATATATTGTTTAAGGGTAAACAGGGAGTGAATTTGTTTTTCATTTTCTTTAGGTTCACTGTTAGGTTATTGTAATGAAGACAAGTCCCAAAGTTCACATCTAAAACAAAGCATCTTTCTTCAAACAAGAAATTTGATTTTGGTTCTTCTTGCAGCCATTATTTATTGGGTTATTGTGTTGGGAGCTGATAATTCCAATTTTTTGCCATTTTGCAATGACTTTACCACATGACATATGTCTGTAAATGCTTCAATAAAAAGAGATTTAATAAAGGTGACACAGCGAAATCCTATCATTCTCCTCAGGCGAAAACAGAGAATTCCTTTAAGGGAATTTACCAGAAAATGAACATTCACAAGTCAAGCCGAACTGGAGGTGGCATCTCTCATTGAGACTGACATAATAATAACTGAATAGGCTCTGTAGAATTGATCGAACCTGGAGTTCATTGGAGAAGTTTGAAATGGGATTGAATTTGACTTAGAATTATCGACTGTTGGACAATCACTGATCATTCGATTTCCAGTGTCCTCTTGGGAACTTTGCAAGGTAGTAGATGGCACAGAGGGACAGTACTTTCATGACCCTTTTGAATACCAGGTCTGAAATCTACCAGAATAAGACAGGTATATGGGATTCCTCTAAAGGGTCTTTGGAGTAATGTTACTCAATAGGATTTACAGTTCAGAGATCTGGGAGTCTCTCCAGGTTGAACCACATCTCCTCCACATCTGTGGTACCTCGGACATGTGATCAGGGTGTTGCAGGAATGAATTACAGGACAGGTTCTCAAAGTCAAACCAATGGAACAGGGTACCGAGGGGAAGGCCAAGAAAGAAATGGTTGGATGATATCCATAGTCTTAGTTCTTCACATCATAGAATACAAGCAGAATGTCTAATGATGGATGCTTCTGATAGGACCCTATGGAGGAGGTGCCTGAGGACTCTTTCCCCACAGCCCTTTCAAGAATATTGAGCAGAGGAAATGGATGGATCATATGCTTTCACTGTTGGAGGTCAATGTTAATTCTTGAGGTTCTGATATACTTTTGCCTTCACAAAAGTTTTCCTGCCCTCGTTTACCATATATTTTCTCAAGTATAATTTTCAATTAATTTTCTTTAAAAATCTCGTTTAATTCAAACTCTTTGTTATTTTTGTCAATAGAAAACAATGTCTTATATTTTTCATGTTTCTTAGCTATTTCTTTTTTTACTTCTCTAATGATAAAGTTTGTTTGTTATATTCATAACAACCTACAGTACACAGCGTTTTATGTTATTGTCAATGTTGTTGCATTTATTTCTTATTGTTGTGTCTTTTGCAGTTATTGTTTTAGAAGTTGATACAACTAAACTGAAAATTGATGATGAGTCTAATGTCACTGTAAAACAAGGCTACCTGATGCTTAAGGAATGGTTCAAAAATTGCGACCCAGAAACACGGACACACGCAACATTACGTGCAGCTCTTGAAGAAGCTGAATGTTTCGCTGCGATGGAATGTCTGTCATTAGACGCAAAGTGAATTTCTGTGTAACTGTTGTTGTTTAGCCTCAGATTAACCTTGACCAAACAGAGACTTATGATCAAACGCATTCCAGCCAGGACCATCATGCCTATTTCCAAAGAGAACCCACAACCACATTGTCCAATATGCCCTTCTGTACAGTGATATCGTGTGAATTTAGCTACTAATTCTAGCAGGTATATCAACCACATAGTGATCCCTTCACTGGTTTGGCTCCTTTGTTAAAAATTCACATTTAAAATAAAGACAAACTTTGAAATGTTCATTTATTTGTTGCTGTTGTTGTATATCTAATCCCCCCCTAAACAACCCCATTGTTATATAGACAGCTTTAATATCTTCTGCTATATTGATAGTTATCTACTTCAGTTTTAGCTGAGAGTAGAATGCCTGGTATATATATATATGTTTGATGTCTTTTCCCTTTATATATCCTATAGAGATAATTCTATATAATACATGATGTATCTAAGGATATTTCTCACTTTGTCCTGTTGTGGTTTATGACATGCCTCTCCAAAGTGGCGGTGGTTTAATAAAAATTCAGGGGGTTTTGAGTGCAATATACAATATTTAATTTTATATTCTTACTTTATGACCTTCGTTATTTACTAATTACTGAAAGTTTCGTCAGTAAAAATAAAACTTCACTATTATACATATGAAAATAATAAAAAAAATTATAATTAAACAATAGCTGTGCTGAAAAATCCTGGCACAACATTTGTTGTTTTAATTGCATGTGATTGTGGAAAAGCCACAGTGTCTCCCTCTTTTTGAATAACTTCAGATAAAGGAAGAGTACAATTCTTCCCTACAATATTTACCTTCATATTACTCCACTGTTATTTTAATTTGAAATTAGATTTCAAGTTCTTACAGCAGAGACCAAGATTAAATAAGTAAAACACATGAGACCCTTATGTACATTATAAGATGTGACAGGAAGCTCTACCGAGCAGACTTTTGTGGAATTGGAAAGGAAGATTCATAAGTATTCTCCACTTTTTATTGGATTCTTTTGTGATAGAAGTGAACAAACCTGATTATTTTCAAATTAAATAATCAAGATATTTAAATTAGATAAAAATAACTTATTCAGAAATTGATAATTACTATTAAAGCAAAACGAAATTTTACCGGTGAGTGTGTTAAATAATAAGGCACTAAAAGAGAATGACTCTCCCCAGACACAACAAAATTATTTGTATCAAACTTTGTACAAAATTCTTCTAAATAAATTGATAACATAAGTTTCTGATTTTTTTGCTTGGATAACTGGGGGAGAAATTCTATTCACACATTATATGCCATGTAAATACACAACAAAATAATAAAGCTGTTCAAAGCTATAGGTTACTGTTTATATAGACCAGCTGGAGCAAATTTAGTTTAACATTTAATGCGTAACAATAAACTCATTTTTAAAAGTGTTAGTTTTCTATAAATTGAGAAAACGTAAGACTTTTAGTGACTTTATAAAACTAAAAAGAGTAACTTCAAACTTTGATGACCCCAGACAAATTCCTTTACTGACTGAGATCTTCATCTTGTTCTGGTCAATGACTGTCAAAGTAATTTTCATAATTTAAAAGCATCAAAAGGAAAATTTGTTGCCCAGAGAAGAGAGGTTGAATTTGTCAAATTATAAAAGCTCAGAGTATAATGATGGACTGGACATTTTCTTTAGATTAATGATCAGAGGATCCCTAAACGGATGCTATATGCTAAACTTCTTTATGGAAAGAGCCCCCAGCAGAAATGAAGACTACGATTTAAAGACTGCGTATATATATATATATATATATATATATAACTGAGCGGATACTTACCAGGCTGAAAAAATGTACTTTAATGAGGTCAATTGGTTCGACTAAAAATCCTGCAAGGCGGTAACCCAGCATGGCCACAATTTAATGACTGAAAAAAGTAAAAAAAAATAAGAAGCAATATACGAAAATTGTCATCGATGTCAACAAGTTCTCCGTCGCTCTTTCACGAATTCAGCGAAACAGAAATGAAAGCACAACACACACACACACACACACACATTGACTGACCCACACACTCATTCAATTTCTTCAGAATGTCACGGTTTTAAGGTCAACATTTTAAAAGCATAAATAGCTACGAGTGTGCGTCTTTGCATGTATCTATATGTGTGGGTGTTTGTGCGTGTTTGAGCACAGTCCACCCATACCCAAGGTGGTCGCATCGTCTCATTTGACCCAGCCACGAAATTTTTTTTCTCCCACGAGAGTTCTGGATCCCACTAATGAACTCATTTGCATACAACCAGTCAGAGCTCACCTTCAACTTGTTGTCAGGTTGACAAACAGGAGTATCTGTATGGGAAGTAGCTCGCTTACCAACCACATGGTTCCGGGTTCAATCCCACTACGTGGCACCATGGGCAAATGTCTTCTACCATAGCCTACGGACCGACCAAAGCTTTGTCACGGAAACAGAAGGAAGCCTGTCGTATATATGAATATATATATATATGTATGTATGTATGTATGTATGTGTGTGTGTGTGTGTGTATGTTTCTGTGTCTGGGTTTGTCCGCCCAACATAGTTTCACAACCGATGCTGGTGTGTTTACGTCCCCGTCACTTAGCGGTTCGGCAAAAGAGACCGATAGAATAAGTACTGGGCTTACAAAGAATAAGTCCCGGGGTCGATTTGCTCGACTAAAGCTGGTGCTCCAGCATGGCCGCATCGAATGACTGAAACAAGTAAAATATATATATATATATATATATATATATAATATATATATATATATTATATATATTATCTATATATCTATATATCTATCTATCTATTTATCTATCTATATATCTATCTATCTTTATATATACCTTTAAGTGAAGGCGCGTGGCTTATTGATTTGGGCATTCGGCTCACGATCGTAAGGTTGTGAGTTCGATTCCCGGCGACGCGTTGTGTCCTTGCGCAAGACACTTTATTTCACGTTGCTCCAGTCCACTCAGCTGGCAAAAATGAGTTGTACTTGTATTTCAAAGGGTCAGCCTTGTCACTCTCTGTGTCACGCTGATTATCCCCGAGAACTACGTTAAGGGTACACGTGTCTGTGGAATGCTCAGCCATTTGCACGTTAATTTCACGAGCAAGCTGTTCCGTTGATCGTATCAGCTGGGACCCTCATCGTCGTAACCGGCGGAGTCAATAAAAAAAAATATATATATACCTTTATAAATGTCTATGTATATCTTTACATACATACATACATACATACATACATACATACATACATACATACATACATACATATACATACATACACACACACACACACACACACACATACATACATACATACATACATACATACATACATACATACATACACACACATACATACATACATACATACATACACACATACACACATACATACATACATACATACATACATAGGTGTATATACTCAGACACGCATATCTGAAACAAAATAACAAGGTTTGTACTAGATATTGTTATTACTTTATATAGTTGTGGCGTGTAATTAAATGTAAATTATAAGCTAGTCGATGTTTAATTGTTAAAGGTATCAGCAGGAAGCTTGCATGCGTATGTGTGTCTGTTGGTGCGCCAATGCTCGTGTCCCCTTCGCAAGCGAAAAACGAACCCATTTCAATTTGAAACTCTCACACGTCGGTTTTATATGACGCCAAGGAAGCAACTCTAAGATGTTATTTTTTATTAGTTATCTCCCTTAATAAGGTAGTTAAAAGAAAATACACTTTAGTCGCTATTTGCTCTTTTAATCTCTTTTTTCAGTCATTTTACGGCGGCCATGCTAGAGCACCACCTTTAGTCGAGCAAATCGACCCCGGAACTTATTCTTTGTAAGCCTAGTACTTATTCTATCGGTGTCTTTTGCCGAACCGCTAAGTTACATCGTGTGTCGTTGCTTTTACAAAGTTTTTCATGAAGGCGAGTTTGATGTGAAGGGGTGGAAGGAAGATTTTTTTCTGGGTTTACCAGCGGCACATACTGCACATTGTAGCGACCAATTATGCGCAGATCTCTTTTAGAGCAGTCTTTTACAGTGTACTGGTTGCTGTCATCACGACTATTCCAAACACACAAGAAGTGCATATTTTTGATGTATTCCAGCTGCAGTCCTAGGATGAGGTAAATCATCTTTAAATCATCAGAAATATTTCACTTATGAACTGAGTAATTAACTCCTTTCAGAATGAGTTCCATCGATTCATAAGTTTCTTCCATACCGATAGCATGACCCACAGGAATGGAAGGTTTTTCATTACCATTATGTAACAACACAGCTTCGAGGCTAACCTTACTCGAGTCTTTAAACAATCTCCATTCGTTAGTCACATACACTTGACGTTCTTATCCATTTGGAGGTCCGGACTGAACCAGACCCCGAGCAATTTAACCGGTCCATCCGTCCAGCGTCCCACTACTGAGCCGCAGTCGGACGGCATGGGTTTGCTTCTCCAGGTGCCGAGTAGCAAACCCACTGACTTTTCCGGGTTAATCTTCGCTCCCCTCACCGTTTCGTATTTTCTTAATGTCTCGCCTATCATCCGGATGTGTTTGTCGCTCGACACTATGACGGTGACATCGTCCGCATATGCCGACACGCTCGTCCCGCAACCCAGTTCTCGTGGGATGCCCCTCAGTGTCGCCAGCTTCCGCAGTAGCGGCTCGAGAGTCAATACATACAGAAGCGCCGACAGGGGACACCCATGACGGACCGAACACGTGATGTCAAACGGTTTCGACAGGTGACCGTTCACCCGAATCACCGATCGGATGCCGCTATACAAGGCAGCGATCCAACCGCGGAAGACGGGACCGAAGCCAGCCGCCCTGAGGACGGCCGCCAAGTACCGATGGTCGACCCTATCGAATGCATTAGACTGATCCAAATTGATCAGCGCCCCACCCATGCCAGGATCCTTAACTACCCTGTCCACAATGTAGCGCATCAGGTGGAGGTTGTCATGTATGGTTCTGCCCGGCACGGCGCATGTTTGCGCCCTGTCGACCAGTTTACCAATGACAAGCGCCAACCTCTCGGCTATTACTTTGGCCAAAATTTTCAAATCTGCGTTGAACAGAGTGATGGGCCTGAAATTATCTATAAAATTCCCCTTGTTTGGGTCTTTCTTCAGCAACGTCACTGCACCTCGGCTCACGAAACCGGGAATTCTCCCGTTTTGTTGCCAGTTGCAGTACACTGATGCCAAGAGGTCGTCAAACACTCTGGCATTTGACTATACAGCTCGTAGGGTAAACCATCTAATCCAAGCGACTTATCCCTCGCGCAGCCCGCCATCGCATCCCGCACGTCAGCGGCTGTGATGGGACTTTCACAACACTTCGCTTCTCTTGCCGAGAGCCGCGGCAGGTGGGTCAGGTAGGCACTGAAATCCATTCCGCGTTCCGACCCACCACTCGCACCAAACAATCGAGCAAAGTGCTGTTGAAAGGCCTCACACATCCTTTCGGGTTCGAGTAAACTGCATCCCTGTTGATCTATTAGAGACCGAATGGTGGCTCTGTTGCCACGCTGCGCCTCCGCTACCCGGGCCTCTCGCGCAGCTTCGATCCCTTCGTTCCTTAAGGTACGCATTGTAGCTCTGACGACGCAACCTTCGTGCTTGGCGTTGAGGTGTTGGTCGAGGGCCATCCTCGCAGCCGGCATTTGGTTGCGCAGTTGGTTGCGCTGCCAGCGGTAAGTGCCTCTTCTAGTTTCTTAACTAGGTCTCCCTCTACTCTGTTTCGATCTATCGCTAATTCCTTGCTAAACCTAATTGATTCCGATTTTATTGCCATTTTCAGGGCGAACCACCAGCGATTGTTAACGACGGCTCCCGTCAGCGCCCTCTTAATTAACTCGCTAATTCCTGTAAACCTGTCGCGCTAAGAGCGACGTGTTCAGTTTCCAGTTACCGGGACCCTGTCTATGTGTCTTATCTAAGTCGAGCGTACACGTCACAAATTTGTGATCTGTGTAGCTGACTATTTTAAATTGTGGACATCCTACGCTATCCCTATCCGCTGTCCTGCATAGAATTCTATCTAGATAAGATCTCGACGATCCGACGCGGTTTGTCCAAGTCCACGTTGGTACGTTCGGATTGTCGAGTCGGAACCTGTCAGACAAATGGAAACGTCTGAGTAGGTCTTTGAGGCTCTTACACCCCCTTCTATTCCTATCCATTCCCACATAATCTAGATGCGTGTCCAAGGTAGCGTTCCAATCCCCTACTAACAGTAAAGGTCTAGACGTACCCAGGAAAACCTCTAGACGTCTGAAGAAATCCGCCCGACCCGTTAAGGACGGTGCATAAACTGCTATCAGACGGAATGCACACCCATTTCTGCCATCCACGTCCAAGACAACCAGCCTACCCTCCGGGTCTAGGAATATTGTTCTTACTTTTACATTTAGACTCTTTCGAAAAAGCACCGCGGTACCTCCACCACCCATGTTCGGCAGACAGGGTGAAAAATAAATGTCAAATTGATCGCCAAACATGGACGCGAGGGCCCGCGACTTGCTGAGTCTGGTTTCACTGATAGCTACTATATCCACGTTCAGTGACATGATGTCGTTTAGAAGGTAACCTTGCTTCCAAGCCGACGCCAAGCCACGCGCATTCACACAACCTAATTTAAGCATAATTGACGTTTACGAAAAGTGTGTTTCACACACAAACATTGGAAGAGACAAGAGGCAAGAGGGAAGGTCACGAAAGTTGGGTGCCTTACACACCTTATTTACAAAAATGTACACAAAATATGGGCTATAAATAGTCAAAATAAGCGATTACCTTCGGAGCCGAAGTGACAGCACGTCCGTAGATGGATAGATAGATAGATAGATAGATAGATAGATAGATAGATAGATAGATAGATAGATAGATAGATAGATAGATATAGATAGATAGATAGATAGATAGATAGATAGATAGATAGATAGATAGATAGATAGATAGATAGATGGATAGGAAGAAAGAGAATGATAGAAAGGGGCAAAGAGGAAGTAGAAAATGAGAAAAAAGGAGAGTGAGAAGGGGTGATGGATGAAGGAAGAGCCGTAGATTATGAGACAAAGAGGAAGGAAAAGAAAGATGGAAACATAAATGGGGGAAGAGAGAGGGAGACTGGGATCTAGTAATATGCAGTGAAAGAGAGGTGAAGCTAAGAAAGTAATGAGGGAGAAGGTTTGAAGGGGGAGAAGGGAAAGTGAAGGAGACTTCTACGGATGGGAGCAGTATGAGATAAGATAGTAACAGCACTGGCAGTAGTAGCAGTACTAATATCATCATCATCATCATCATCATCAGCATCAGCATCATCATCATCATCAGCAGCAGCAGCACTAGTAGCAGTTCTAATAGTAACAATGCAGCAGTAAAAGCAGAGACATAAACAGAAGCATCAATAATAACAACAACAGCAGCAACAACGTCAATAATAGGAGTAACAGAGGCAACAGGAACAGGAGTAGCAGCAGCCGCAGCAGCAGCAGCAACGGTGATAAACTAGATTCTGGAGAGTATTGTGAAAATCAGTAGAAGTCCAAGGAGACCAGCCAGTAACCTCAACAACAACAACAACAACAAGAAGACTTCTAGCAACAATAACCAC
>NW_021836838.1:20000-22500 GCF_006345805.1 Octopus sinensis | reverse complement strand
GTAATAGAAAAAATAGCCAAGTACCAAGACTTAGCCATTGAATTATGGAGATTATAGAAAGTGTGGGTAAAATGTATCCCAGTAGTTATAAATGAATTAGGAGCTATCCCTAACGATTTGAACATTTGGATTGAGAAAATAGGCATAAAACCAAGGTTAGTGCAGTGTTGTTAGGGATAAAACAGTGTTGCTAGGGAGAGCGAGGATACTTAGGAAGGTTCTTGGTATTTAAGGCTACTTGTAGCCCAATGTTAGGAATTTTTCTTTTCCAACAGCCTAATCTGTTGTATACTCTCTCTCTCTTTTACTTGTTTCAGTCATTTTGACTGCGGCCATGCTGGAGCACCGCCTTTTTTTAGTCGAGCTAATCGACCCTGGGACTTATTCTTTGTAAGCCCAGTACTTATTCTATCGGTCTCTTTTGCCGAACTGCTAAGTGACGGGGACGTGAACACACCAGAATCAGTTGTCAAGCAGTGCTAGAGGAACACACACAGACACACAAACACACACACTTACATATATATACATATATACGACAGGCTTCTTTCAGTTTCCGTTTACCAAATCCACTCACAAGGCATTGGTCGGCCCGGGGCTATAGCAGAAGACACTTGCCCAAGATGCCACGCAGTGGGACTGAACCCGGAACCATGTGGTTGGTTAGCAAGCTACTTACCACACAGCCACTCCTGCGCCTACATGATGTATATGAATAATAATAACAATAATATATATGTATATATGATCATAATCATAATCATCACTGACATCATCACCAAGAAGGGTATTGGATTGACAGAGTTGTTAGAGGATCAGACAAAATGTGCTTAGATATTGGTTCCATGTCTTTATGTTCTGGGTTCAAATCAAACCAAGGTCGATTTTACCTTTTATATTTCCAGAGTTGATAAAATAAAACACCAGTAAAGTTTAATAAAATAACTCTTTCCATCAAAGTTTCGGGTCTTGTTCCTATCTAAGTACATATTATCATCGTCGTAATCATTGCCATCATTTATAATGCCTGTTTGTTTTGCATGCTTAAGTGAGCAAGTTTTGCATCATGAGAATGTAGAGCTCCCAAGCACTAATAATGATAATAATAATAATAATAATAATAATAATAATAATAATAATAATAATAATAATAATAATTATAATTATAATAATTATAATAATAATAATTATAATAATAATCCTTTAATGTCCATTGTCCATGTTGGCATGGGTTGGATGGTTTGTCCAGAGCTGGCAAGCTGGGGAGCTGCATCAGACTCCAGTCTGATTTGGCATGGTTTCTATGGCTGGATGCCCTTCCTAACACTGACTTTACAGAGTGTGCTGGGTGCTTTTATTTGGTACTGCATGGGTGCTTTTAGGTGAGACCACACAGGCACTTTTATGTGCCACTGCACAGGTAGGGGAGGGAATAAGTCAATTACAACGACCCCAGTATTCAACTGGTATTTATGTTATCAATTCTGAAAGGATGAAAGACAAAGTCTACCTCAGCAGAATTTGCACTCAAAATGCGAAGAAAGGC
This sequence comes from Octopus sinensis, assembly GCF_006345805.1. NCBI lineage: Eukaryota > Metazoa > Mollusca > Cephalopoda > Octopoda > Octopodidae > Octopus > Octopus sinensis. The sequence goes on along the minus strand of NW_021836838.1, from coordinate 20,954 downwards.
AAAATGCCACTAAGCATTTTGGCCATTATACTAATGATTCTGCCAGCTTTCCACCTTTACCAGTACATTAATATTGGTTTCAAATTTTGGCAAGAGGCCAAACATTTTGAGGGAGGGAGTAAATCATTTATATTGACCCCAGTGCTCAACTGGTAACTATTTTATTGATCCCAAGAAGATGAAAGGAAAAATTGACCTCAACAGAATTTGAACTCAGATCACTAAAATGCTGCTAAGCATTTTGTCTAGTGTACTAACAATTCTGCCAGCTCAACCACCACCTAAACCTTTAATATTAATGAGTGATTTACCTTTCCATACTGTATTCAGTTACTTTAACATGAGACAGGAAAAACTTCAGGGAAGCAGAATTGCTCTAAATACACCTATTTGAAGAAAAAGTCTTCATGTAGGTATTCCTCATGGCACAAAAAACTACTCTGATTAATATATTACATGTGTAGAAGAAACAGATGATCAAATCATTAAAGTTTAAGAGACCATAACTGATGAACTGAATTACCACAAAATTATTTCACCTTTGGTTGACAAAATTTCATTTTTCTTTTCTTTTTAAAAGTTAGAATTGCTATGAGTTAGGGACAAGCACCATGTTGGCTGACGGCTCATTTCTGTCCTTCACAGAAACTGCTTTGCATTCAGAAGGGTCAAGGCACTTAACTCTATACAACTTCACAATTATTTGGTATTGCCATGACAATAACTATGTTACTGCCATTTTATCAGGAAAAATTATCTTACATTTATATATACTATATTATCAGCTGTTATTTGTAAATGAAGGCACATGGCTCAGTGGTTAGAGCATCAAGTTTACAATTGTGAGGTTGTGAGTTCAATTCCCAGACCGGGTTACATGTTGTGTTCTTGACCAAGACATTTTATTTCACGTTGCTCCAGTTAACTCAGCTGTAGAAATGAGTTGCGACGTCA
>NW_021836838.1:0-15000 GCF_006345805.1 Octopus sinensis | reverse complement strand
ACTGGTACATTACCAAAACTTTATTTTCATTTTTATCAACTCTTATGAGAAGAATGACAGGCAGAAGCATACCTAGTAGGAATTGAACTCAAGACTATGAGATATTGGATGTGGAATATTGTAAAGTAACCCCTCAGTCAATCACTCTCTCTGTCTTTCTCGCCTTCTCCTCTCTCTCTCTCTCTTCATCTCTAAATCTTAGCCATCTTTAACAAAAGGATAAAGAATTTGTTTCTTTTCGTATTATTTGCACTACATTTATTGGAATTTTTTCTGATCGTTCATATATATATATATAGATAAGTTATTTTTTTTGGCCACACAGGGCTGCACACAGATGGGACAAGTTACAAGGTAGAGCTTTTCTTTTGGGGGATGAAAAAAAGGGGGTGGCGTAGGTTTTTGATCGTAAAAGGGAAGAAAAGAACAAAAAAAATGAAAAAATAATTGAATAAAAAATAAAAAGAATAAAAAAAGAAAGAAGGGAAAGGAACAAAAGAAAAGAGAAATGAAAAAGAAGAAAAAGGGGGAAAAGGGGGAAGAGGAAAAAAAAAGAACGATCAATAGGGATCGTGTATCACAGTGTTATGATATATGGTGTAAAGGGGAAGCAAGTAAGGTTTATCCGTGGGAGAAAGCCTACGAAAAGACCACGGTAACCTTGGTCAATATTGTTATATGTTATATATATATATATATATATATAGATAGATCATAGATAGATAGATAGATAGATAGATAGATAGATAGATAGATAGATATGCATGTGTATACATACATTCAAACATACATACATTTGTGTATTAAGGGTAGCAGTGGTTTCATGTTAAGAAAATAGCTTAAAATGTTAATAATTTTCAAGCCGATCACATATATACATCTGTATGTGTGTGTCTCACTTTCCTTCCTCTTCTTTTTCTCTTTCAACACTTTCACTTTCACCTCTCTCCCTCTCATTCTCTCTCTCTCTCTCACTCACTCTCTCTTTGTTTCTTTTTGTTTCTCTTTTGTTTTATATATATTTTCTTTAAATTCAATGACTGGCACCTATACCAGTAGTGCGCTAAGAGCACCATCTGAGTGTGATCGTTGCCAGAGCAGCTGACTGGCTTCCGTGCCGGTGGCACATAAAAATGTTGGTGGCACGTGAAATACCATTTGAGCAAGATTGTTGCCAGTGCAGCTGGACTGGCTCCTGTGCAGGTGGCACGTAAAAAAGCACCATTAGAGTGTGGTCGTTGCCAGTACCACCTCACTGGCCCTCATGCCGGTGGCATGTAAAAGCACCCACTACACTCTCGGAGTGGTTGGTGTTAGGAAGGGCATCCAACTGTAGAAATTCTACTAGATCTGACTGGAGCCTGCTGCAGCCATCTAGTTCACCAGTCCTCGGTCAAATCATCCAACCCATGCTAGCATGGAAAGCGGACGTTAAACGATGATGATGTATATATATATATATATATATGTATATTAATATATACATGTGTGTGTATATGTGTGTTAATGTGAGTGTATGTATGTATATACACAAACACACACACACACTCTCGGAGTGGTTGGTGTTAGGAAGGGCATCCAGCTGTAGAAACTCTACTAGATCTGACTGGAGCCTTGTGCAGCCATCTAGTTCACCAGTCCTCGGTCAAATCATCCAACCCATGGAAAGCGGACGTTAAACGATGATGATGTATATCTATATATATATATATATATATATATATATATATATATATATATATATATATATTATATATATATATATATTATATATATATATATATATATATATATATATATATGTTATATATATATGTATATATTTATATATACATATGTGTCTGCTCGTGGCAGACACATTTTCTTTCTAATCTTGCTGATGATCCCTATTTAACACGATGAAATTAATTTGTCCAGGTATTTCTTGATCTATATTTCACTGAATTAACATAATAGTTATAATCCTACCATTATTGAATTCTTTCATATACATGTGTGTGTATGTGAATGTGTTAATGTTTGTGTGTGCATGTATGAAAATGCATATTAGAGGGTTTTTTTTTCCATTTGGCAATAATATATACACTCAGACACAAATGAAATAGCAATGTTTATCAAGATGTTAGGACTTTCCCATATTAAGGCTTGCTCAACAGAACAAAATAGGTTACATACATACACACATACATACATACATACATACATACACACACACATACATACATACATACATACATACATACATACATACATACATACATACATACATACATGCATACATACATACATACATACAAACAAACATACATACATACATACATACATTCATGCATACATACATACATACATACACACACACACACATATGCATATATGCATGCAAAATAAATATACCACATTTTGTTATATTTTTTAATGAATAATCAGGAAAAATAAATGTTTTACAACACAGTCAATCACAACTTAAAATCATTCCTGATAAAATGCACTTAATTTTTTTTCCTATCAAGCAAAATATTAAAGTACATTTTTCTTTCTTAAAATCTCTCATACATGGTTCAATATTTTTAAAAGGATTTCTGGTATTAGTGGGGTGTGTAGCATTAAAACTGCTAAAAGGGTCTAAAACCATTAATATAACAGTTGAAAAGTACATAATATATATATGTGTGTGTGTGTGTATATATATATGTGTGCATATATGTATATATATACATATATATAATATATATATATATATATATATATATATATTATATATATATATATGAATGTAGTATATATATATATATGTAACTTAGAATAACTTAGAAAGGTTTTGGCCAGTATTGGCCCAGGCCATGTCTAACTTAATAGCACCACCTGGCGAAGTCTTTCAGTTCAGGATTTGGGCACCAAGGCCCATTCGAGCAGAGAGTTATTGTTTGCGGAGACATATCCGGGTGTGGGTTGTTTGTCCGGGACTGTTTGAAGGAATTTGTCCAAGGTCTGACATGCCATCTACCTTTTTTGTGATTGACCTTTGGGGAGCTTCAATTCTCATAATATTTTGTTTTGTGTAGGGAGACCACAGTGGACAGCGGTATTCAAGGTGGGGTCGGGCAAAATGGAGAAAGAAGGATAATGGTGTGGGAAATCTCTCGACTGGAAGGTTCTGAGAATCCAGGAACACATTCTGCGGGCCATATCAACTTTGCTGCTTATATGTGTAGCCCAGCTTATGTTGTTGTCCACTGTTACTCCCAAGTCTCTGATGTTGTTAGACGCCATGAGAATTTCTCCAGAAGGAAGAGAGTATGGGAGTTTTAGAGCGTCCTCCCTTCCAAAGTGGATCAGTTCGAATTTGTCTTCGTTAGTAACATGTTATTCTTTTCCGCCCATTGGACAACAGCCAGTAGGTATGACTGAAGGTTTATTCGGTCATCCACGCCATTGATGACCTTCTGGAGCTTGGAATCATCAGCGAAAGTTCTGATGTTATTGTGTTTGATGGTGTCAGTAATATCATTAATGTAGATGATGAAGAGAAGTGGGCCCAACACAGTGCCTTGTGGGACACCACTGCTGACTTTGGCTGGGATGGATTTGACTCCTTCGACTACAACATGTTGGGTTCTGTTAGACAGGGAGCACTTGATCCACTGCAGCAGCTTTCCAGTGACACCAATATTGGACAGCTTTCTCAAAAGGATCTTATGATCAACCCTGTCAAAGGCCTTGCTGAAATCGAGGAAGATGACATCAGTGTTGGAGCCCTCTCCCAAGGCTCTCAAAATGACATCAAAATGATGCAGTAGCTGCGTCAGGCAATCTCTTCCATTACGGAATCCATGCTGGTTGGAGTTCAGCATATTATGACTCTCAAGGAAGGGAGTCATACGCGATCTCAGCACTCTCTCAAATACCTTAATGATATGAGAGGTGAGTGAGATTGGACGGTAATTCACGGCAAGCGATTTGTTTCATACATATATACATATATATATATAAATATATATATTATATATATATATATATATATATATATATATATATACATATTATAAAATGAGATAGGGGTTGAAAATTCAACCCACCATGGGATAACATATATCCAATATACTGCTAGATAGGTACCCAACAAGACTAATACATAGATGTTAAAAATTGCCAAACAATCAGTTCATCTATTGTATTATATGGGTAAAGGTAATAATATTACCGTAAATTAATACTACAAAATTAGAAAATGGAGAAACATACTTAAATCAATAAAACATCAACTATCAGATGATACCCAATCAATACTTTATTACACCATTACATATCAGTAAAGGCATTATACAAAATATACAGTAAATGTAAATAGACAAGGAAATATATGTATAAAATTTCAAATATAATATGTAATTAAATCATATCTGACAGCTGTTTCGGCAGCAAGGGCAGTCATACCTCATTTAACCTATAAGCCATAAAGGCAGGTATAAATGAGGCATTAACAAGGATGCCCCACGGCCTCTTCAGAGAATTAAATTTGTTATAATTGTGAAAAAATTATTTTTCCATATACATATAAGTATAAAAATATAAAAAATATAAAAATAAAAAATATAAAGGATTGATTAGGTATCATCTGATAGTTGATGTTTTATTGATTTAAGTATGTTTCTCCATTTTCTAATTTTGTAGTATATATATATATATATATATATAGTTATATACATATTTGTTTCATACATATAAACATATATATATTTATTTATATATATATTTATATACATAAATGCATGCATTCATACATATACACGTGTATATACCCACATACGCATATATACTATCTAAAACAAAAGAAAACCCGATCATGTCCAAAGGGTAGTACTGGTTAGGGTGAGTACTTTACATAGTTTTCGGGTGTAATTAAATGTAAATTATAATGTTTATTTGTTAAAGTGAACAGCAGAAAATTTGCACGTGTATGTTTGTCTCTTCCTGCAGGAATGCAAGCGTGCCCTTTGCATGCGAAAAACAAACGCACCTTCAATTATTTGACTGCGGCCATGGTGGAGCAATGCCTTTATTCGTGTAAATCGACACCAGGACTTATACTTTGTAGGCCTAGTATTTAAACTATCGGCCACACACACACACACACATACACACACACACACATATATATATATATATATATATATATATATATAATATATATATATTCCATGCGGCAGCAGCGCCTGTATTCGAGAAAATCGAAACCAGGACTTATTCTTTGTGGGCCTAGTATTTAATCTATCTTTCTCTTTTTGACGAAACGCTAAGTTACGGGGACATGAACACAATAGCACCGGTTGTCAATCGGTGTTGGAGGGATAAACATACATACATCCCTTGTGAACAAATTTATTGCTTAGCCCTTGGTCAACCCTGACTGTGCAGGCCTGAGATCAAAAGTATTCTAGCTGTGACCATCCTGTCTTTTTCCTATAAGAACATAATCCAGCCAAAATCTATTTCACAAAGACACAAATATTAAAGTAAACAATATTCTTGAAAAAAAATTTTCTTCTTTTTTTTTTTTGGTTTTTCAAAGAATTTCATTCTCGTTGCTTTCTTTGAAATGTACAGTCCAGTTTTCCTTATTCTTGTTCCAAACAATTCCGTCAATTTCTCGACTCTCTCTCTCTCCAACAGTACTGCTCTTTCCTCGCTACCAAACACCTCTTCATCCAGTCTTACTCTTATTAAATTCTTCACCTTTGCAATCTTTTCCTCAATTCACACAATCTTATCGTAAATTATCATCATTCAGTCGGCTGCTTTCTTTGCCTCACATATTCCATTCTCCTCCTTACTTCCCCTTTCCACTCCTCATATTTCTCCTCTTTGTCTATTTCTTCTCTCCTTCTTGTTGTTGGCTCTGGGGTTCGATTTTCACTCGTCTCTTTTCTCTACTAATTTTTTCTCTTGTACTTTTACCGCTTTTCTCTTCTTTTTCAGTTTTTGGCGGTGACTCCGCACCTGTTCTTTTTCTGCCCCCTATTTCCTCCTCCTTTTCCTCCACCACTATTACTTCCTCCACCACTGCTTCGTTCTCCGTTCTTTCCTCGTCTCTGGGGACACCTTGCCTTCATGTATCCTCTTGTACCGCAATTATAACATATTGGAGGCTTCCCCTCCACCACAATTCTCAACCGGGTGTCATCAGGGAGCAGCAACTCCTCTGCTATCTTGTGCAAGTCAGGCAGGGTTATATGGACCAAGATTTCCAGTCTAAATCCCCATCAGTTTATCTCAGCCAATTTTGCCACCTTGATAATCTTGGTCTCCTCCTCACAGTTGTACAGGATAGCTTCCAACAGCCATTCCTCCTCTATTTTGGGTGGCACTCTCCCTATCTGTACTCTTGCCACTCTTTTACCACATTAGGTTGGCAAAAGTGCCCACCTGGCTGATCTCAACAGCATCGTGGAGTACTTTTTCGTTTCCTCCTCATTCACGAAGTGAACCTCCACCGTGCCGTACTTCCTTCCACGAGTATAAAACGTCGTTACTCCCTTCACTTCGCTCAGGCATTCATCTGCTACTTCCACTCTTTTTGTTTCTACATCCAGCATTCTGTATATTATTATTTTCCTCTCTGCTCTTTTCATCGCTTCTCCCGGGGGTATCAGCCTAAGGCAGTCTCCCTCTTTTTTAAATAATCCTTGTACTTTCCGAAATCCTTCTGCTCCAACACCAATTCTTTCAATCGCAGAATGTCAGCTGGCAGGCTTTTGCCCGCCACTGCGGTGTAACTGCCTATTTGTTGTTCCTCCATTTCACCCAAAAATGGGGAAGAAAAAGAAACAACATTAACAACAATTAACAAATCTCAAAAATATAACAGTATCCAAAGTACAACAATGCACAACTCGCATCGACAATGCTATTCAAATTTTCTAAGACCCACAAAAGAAAAACAACATTATTTCATTACTTAAACATGCAATTGGTTGTCGTTAATAGAAATTCAAACGCGCCGGTTTCAAATTCCCTTAAGCTTATACAATTTTATTACAACCATTTTTATTTCTATACCCTTTCAAAGAGTAGATGAAAACCTATGGTTGCAGAAAGGGATCACCTCAGCAAATTTAAAGTTTTGGGCCCAAAATACTTAAGGATGGAAGGGATTCCTTAACACATAGCTTATACTTATTTATATTTACTCTGAAGTAAGGGTCCCTCAAAATAACAGACCATTCCAAAAAATATCTTTTCTCATTACTCTTTAAACCATGTATATAAGAGGCAAGAGTAGTAGAATTAAAGTATTTTTCATTCGAAAACAAATTCATGTGGGCCCTATGCCTACTGTACTGCCTTTATAAAATTTATCTAAATTACCCTCCTCTTTAGCAACGCATGACTAATCTAAAAGTTAAACCCAGCAGACTAGTTCAAATTTTCTGACACCCAGCCACCAAAAAAAACGAATTATTTTATTGCTAATCATGCAGGTGGTCGTTGTTAATAGAAATCCAAACCGTATTAACATACACATATACACATATATTTGTATATACATATATATACACACATACACACACACCTATATTTGCATATAGCCGAGCCGAGCTGAGCCCTGGCCCCCATAGCGCTCATTGGGGGGTCGTAGCCTTGGACAGTGAGCCTCAACAGGTCTTTGCAAGCAGAGTTTAGTGTCCAATGAAGGAAAGGTACGCATAAGTAGGCTGGTTACACCCGCTGGCATAGGCCATGAGGTTATGGTCTCACTTGGCTTGTAACCCATAAAAGCCCTCAATGACTCAACAGAGCTCAGAAACACGTCCTCCTCCGCCACGTCACCTTCAACACCATGGAGTTATCTAAACTAATACAGAACTCTGAATTAATTAGTCATGGTTCTAACAACGGAATGCTCACACCGAACCTGATCATGTCAAGACTACATCACTCACTTCTGACATTTCCTTTTATTCTTTAACTGGTTCCAATCAGACTGTGGCCACACTGGAGCACTGATCTCAGAGTTTTATTTGATTTTATTCAGACTTGTACTTCTGTACTTTTCACTGGTGGTATTGGTGATGGCAGAGGCGGAAGTTTGACCAAAACCCCTCAGATACCAAAAGATAAGTTCATTAAAAAGACAAACAAATAAAAAAAAACAGTAAAGAACAATAAAAGTTGAAAAGCTTTTTTCTTTCTTTCGAAATGGTTTCTCATTCGATGGTTGATGCGATGAAAGGAGACTGAATGAATTTTGTTAACTTTTAGTCATGGTTTGGGCCAAAGTTTATTAATTTGCATCTCTTAATGCTAATTAATTATTAGAAGCCATGAGTGCAGGTGTGGCTTTGTGGTTGGGAAGTTGGCTTCCCACTCATATGATCCTGGGTTCAGTCCCACTGTGTGGCACCTTGGGCAAGTGTCTTCTACTACATCCCCAGACCAAGCACAGCCATGGGAGTGGATTTGGTAGACAGAAACTGAAAGAAGGTGGCGTGTTGGCAGAAACGTTAGCACGCCGGGCGAAATGCTTTGTGCTATTTCATCTGCCGCTACGTTCTGTGTTCAAATTCCACCGTGGTCGCCAGGAATGGGTTTCAATTCCTATATATATACCTTTTATCTTTTACTTTAGTCATTTGACTGCAGCTATGCTGGGGCATATGGAATATGGAAGAGAGAGATAAGAAGGGTTTTAGTCGAACAATTGTTTTTAAGGTCTGGTACTTATTCTATTGGTCTCCTTTGCACCAAACCTCAAAGTTATGGGGGAATGTAAACACACAACACTGGTTGTCAACTGGCGGTAAAGAGACTTGCTTTAACAAAAGGTGAGGGGCGCCTCACTCCCAGTGGTCTTTCAGCACGCCGGACACCATCCCGGAATTTCTGCGTACCCGTGCTAACGTTTATTGGATGGCCGTTGACTCTCAAGAGGTCCTCCGCCCTTTGACGGGTTTTGTTTTTCATCCCGCAGGGTGTCCAATAAACACCCTCCTCACCAAGCAAGCTTGTATTGGGTTACATGTTACCAATAGCACTCGAAAGTGACCTGACTGCTACGTACATATGAACTAACTGTTCATGATATATATCGAAAAATCACTAGTCATACGAAAAAATCAAAAATTAATTCACTTACCTTCGAGTCCAAAATAACTTTCAAAGAGATTTCTTCCAGAAACTGAAGATTTAAAACAACTGAAAAAGTCATCGTTTTTTCCACTGTTTTTCATTTAAAGATGGCTTTCGTTACATCATCCTAAAGACAATGCCTAAGCCCATTATACGGCAAAAAAAACAACTTAACTAAACTATTCTTAACCTTTTGTACTTTTTGGTCAGAAACATTTTGGAGCTAAAGTAAACAATCATCAAGATATCGACCTCTATTGATGTTTGGGAACTGGTCTGCCATTTCAGAAAGTATATATATTCAGACCAAATCAGCTACTTGTGCTGAAGCAGATCTTCCCATCGTGACATCAAAACCATCGAGTGTGTCTTTATGGAACCACACATATATATATATATATATATACGCGCATACGTTCATGAATACACACACACACACACACACACACACACACACACACACACACACATATATATAATATATCTCAGGGGGCGATTCCAGGTCATCAGCGTCACACGGGCTCATCACAGTCTTCGTATAAGACACATTTTTAATCGAAGAATTTCACGTTTTCGCGCTTTATTTCTAGCCCCAAATGGCTTATTTTCTTTACATCTAACACGATGTCTTTCTCCGCTTCTAAGTTAAAGATTAAAATAAAGCAACCCTGCAAAACACGACTGATCTTTGCGCACAGATGCACAGAGTAAGAGCAATGAAATTACGACAGCGGAGTGCGCAAGAAAACATCAGCGATCTGACTGTCGCTTGTAATCTTGACAAGAGATGCCAGTTTGTCTTTTACACCTACCAGGCTCGTTCCTATTAGCCCGAGTTGCTGGATAAATTTTCGTTCCGGATCTTTTCTGTTTGAACGGCAGTTTTTTAAAATGATTTCCACGTAACTAAACACTTTTAAACTTCGTATACTGGTAGAATGTGTTTATAAAACATCTTTTTCTCTTAGCTTTATTCAGAAAATTCTGTAGTATGTAAGATATTTGTTGTTTTTTTCTACAATTTCTGCAATTTCAACCTATCAATGATGTCTATTGAGGTAAAAAAAAACATTCTGTGCCGTATGCATATGTCCCTCGTTTAAGAAAGAGATTGGGTTTATTTACATGTCTGAAGAAATAAATATACCCTCGCCTCACCCCTAACCCTAACCCTAACTGACCCTAAAACAGATCGAAATGCAATAGATCGATACTAGGGTCATAACTATGGGTGACAATTTCATATAACGTTCCTTTAAGAATATTACAGAACGGAAACTTTTCATGGATTTGAATTTAAATATTAATCTCTCGAAAAATTATAGTTTCAAGAAAATATTGTATTTGAATTAATTTTAATTTTGACGATTATTGATAACAACTCGGGCTGTAACTTCTGAGCCCGATTCAGGCGCGTGTGAACGATGTCGAGAGAACGTCTACTACGAATGATATTTCTGACACAGACGGTGAACGAAAATAAACAACAAGCGACCAGGCTCAATAAAAGGAGCCCAAGTTATTGGCTGCAATTACATACTTGAAGTCAGTGTTGGCAGAAATCAGCTTATAAATACACGTCCACCTTATTACATTTATATTCGGGCTAAGCTCGAATGGCCCGAGTGCCGGAGTCACCATATATATTTATATATATATATATATATAATATATATATATATATATATATATATATATATATATATATATATATATATAATCAATACAAGCAACAAGGATATCCAAAGGTAGTGTAGTACAATCGTTTCATGCTACTTCATTTAATTAAACAATGTAAGTATTACATCAGATTTAAAATGTAAAGCACTCTTCAGCCACATATGGACCTTTTTAATTAAATTGACAATATTCATTTTTATACTTATTCCATTTAGACAGAGAGATAAATCTATCTATCTATCTATCTATCTATATATATAATGGCGGTGCCCCAGCAGAATGGTGGTGCCCCAGCATGGTCACAGCTCGTGAGATGAAACTAGATAAAATAAAAATAAAATCATCATCATTGTTTAATGTCCGTTCTCCATGCTAGCATGGGTTGGACGGTTCAACTGGGATCTGGTAAGCCAGAAGGCTGCACCAGGCTCCAGTCTTATCTGGCAATGTTTCTACAGTTGGATGCCCTTCCTAACGCCAACCACTCCGAGAGTGTAGTGGGTGCTTTTTACGTGCCACCTGCACAGGTGCCAGGCGAGGCTGGCAACGGCCACGGTCGGATTGGTGCATTTTACGTGCCACCGGCACGGAAGCCAGTCGAGGCGGCGCTGGCATCGGCCACGAGTCGGATAGTGCTTTTTACGTACCACCAGACCAGGGGTCCTGGCTGGTTCAATTCGATTTCGATTCGAATTGAATATATATAATATATATAAAATAATATATATATATGAGAGAAATGCTGGACATAACAAGCATCGGATGTGGCATGCAAGAAAGAAGTTTGCGCTGGTATAGTCATGTACTCCGGATGGATGAGGAGAGATTTGCGAAGAAGTGCCACTCCCAAACAGTTGAAGGAATCCGGGGTAGAGGTAGACCCAGGAAGACATGGAATAAGGTGATCAAGCTTGATCTTCGAGCGTTGGGCCTCACAGAGGCAATGACGAAAGACCGAGACCTCTGGAGATATGCTGTGACTGCGAAGACCCGGCAAATAACGTGAGGCTGTTTCCTGCACCAGCTTCACATAACAGCCCCAACCCATCGAAAATACCTTGGATCGCAGGACGGCCTACTGTGCTTACCTTGGATCGTAGGGTGACCTGCTGTGCTTGAGGAGACCTACTGAGTCAAGTACATCAACATCGAAATAAAAGTCAAATGGAAATTGTAGTTGTGATACCCGTGCCAGTGGCACATACAAAACACCATCTCAACGAGGCTGATGCCACCGCCGTCCTGACTGGCTTCCGTGCTGGAGGCACATAAAAAGCACCAACCGATCGTGACCGTTGCCAGCCTCTTGGGGTACCTGTGCTGGTGGCACGTAAGAAGCGCCCTCTAAACTCACAGAGTGGTTGGCGTTAGGAAGAGCATCCAGCTGTAGAGACACTGCAAGATCAGATTGGAGCCTGGTGCAGCCTCCTGGCTTCTCAGACCACGGTCGAACCGTCCAACCCATGCTAGCATGGAAAACTGACGTTAAACGATGATGATATATATATACCACATAAGGGGGATCAGCCATCTGAATGTGGCTAGGGACAGGGCAGGGTGGTGGGGGTGTTATATATATATATATATATATATATACACACATACATTTCTGTGTGTATGTATGTGGTATGTATGTACGTATGTACGTATGTATGTATTATGTATGTATGTATGTACGTATGTGTGTGTATGTACGTATGTACGTAAGTATGTGTGTATGTATTATGTATGCGTGTATGTACGTCTGTACATCTGTATATACGTATGCATGTACATATGTACGTATGTATGTATGTGTATGTATGTATGTATGTATGTACGTAAGTATGTACGTATTATGTGTGTATGTATGTATGTATGTATGTATGTATGTACGTATGTATATACGTATGTATGTATGTATGTATGTATGTATGTATGTATGTGTGTGTGTCTGTGTGCGTGCGTGTATTGTGGCTTTGTGTGTGTGTCTGTCGTTTACGTTTATCTCCATGTGACTTAGCGGTTCGCTATAAAAGGCCAATAAAATCTACCAGACAAAAATGAGAAATAACTGGTGTCAGTTTCTTAGATTAAAATTCTTCAATGCGTTGCCCCAGCGTGGCCGCAGTCTAATAACTGAGAAAAGTGAAAAAACTACAAAATTCCTTGGTAACACTTTAAACTAAGGGACATAACTCTTGTACTTCCCACTGTGGCTTTACCTGCTAGAAATAGCAGCCAAAATGGTTTTAAGCCAGATCCCAATGCTGTGTCTTCAACACCCAAATGAAGAGCAGAGTTTCAATCCTGGGATCATCCTGATTCCAAAAGGGTAGAATATGTCTAGGTAGACTGAGGGTCAGGGGTCACAGGCACAAGGGAATTTCGCTTTTATTAAGGCGTGAGCTGGCAGAAACGTTTGCACGCCGGGCGAAATGCTTAGCAGTATTTCGTCTGCCCTTACGTTCTGGGTTCAAATTCCGCCGAGGTCGACTTAGCCTTTCATTCTTTCGGGGTCCATTAAATAAGTACCAGTTACGCACTGGGGTCGATACAGACGACTTAATCCGTTTGTCTGTCCTTGTTTGTCCTCTCTGTGTTTAGCCCCTTGTGGGTAGTAAAGAAATAGGTATTTCGTCTGCCGTTAGGTTCTGAGTTCAAATTCCGCCGAGGTCGACTTTGCCTTTCATCCTTTCGGGGTCCATTAAATAAGTACCAGTTACGCACTGGGGTCGATACAGACGACTTAATCCGTGTCTGCCTTGTTGTTTGTCCTCTCTGTGTTTAGCCCCTGTGGTGTAGTAAAGAAATAGGTATATTCGTCTCTGCTGCCGTTACGTTCTGAGTTCAAATTCCGCCGACGAGGTCGACTTTGCCTTTCATCCTTTCGGGGTCCATTAAATAAGTACCAGTTACGCACTGGGGTCGATATAGTCGACTTAATCGTTTGTCTGTCCTTGTTTGTCCCGTCTGTGTTTATCCCCTTAGGGGTAGTAAAGAAATAGGTATTTCGTCTGCCGTTACGTTCTGAGTTCAAATTCCGCCGAGGTCAACTTTGCCTTTCATCCTTCGGGGTCCATTAAATAAGTACCAGTTACGCACTGGGGTCGATATAGTCGACTTAATCCGTTTGTCTGTCCTTGTTTGTCCTCTCTGTGTTTAGCCCCTTGTGGGTAGTAAAGAAATAGGTATTCATCTGCCGTTACGTTCTGAGTTCAAATTCCGCCGAGGTCGACTTAGCCTTTCATTCTTCGGGGTCCATAAATAAGTACCAGTTACGCACTGGGGTCGAAATAGACGACTTAATCCGTTTGTCTGTCCTTGTTTGTCCTCTCTGTGTTTAGCCCCTTGTGGGTAGTAAAGAAATAGGTATTTCATCTGCCGTTACGTTCTGAGTTCAAATTCCGCCGAGGTCGACTTAGCCTTTCATTCTTTCGGGGTCCATTAAATAAGTACCAGTTACGCACTGGGGTCGAAATAGACGACTTAATCCGTTTGTCTGTCCTTGTTTGTCCTCTCTGTGTTTAGCCCCTTGTGGGTAGTAAAGAAATAGGTATTTCGTCTGCCGCGTTACGTCTGAGTTCAAATTCCGCCGAGGTCGACTATGCCTTTCATCCTTTCGGGGTCCATTAAATAAGTACCAGTTACGCACTGGGGTCGATATAGTCGACTTAATCCGTTTGTCTGTCCTTGTTTGTCCCGTCTGGGTTTATCCCCTTAAGGGTAGTAAAGAAATAGGTATTTCGTCTGCCGTTACGTTCTGAGTTCAAATTCCGCCGAGGTTGACTTTGCCTTTCATCCTTTCGGGGTCCATTAAATAAGTACCATTTACGTACTGGGGTCGATATAGACGACTTAATCCGTTTGTCTGTCCTTGTTTGTCCCGTCGGTGTTTATCCCCTTATGGGTAGTAAAGAAATAGGTATTTCGTCTGCCGTTACGTTCTGAGTTCAAATTCCGCCGAGGTCGACTTTGGCTTTCATCCTTTCGGGGTCCATTAAATAAGTACCAGTTACGCACTGGGGTCGATATAGTCGACTTAATCCGTTTGTCTGTCCTTGTTTGTCCCGTCTGGGTTTATCCCCTTATGGGTAGTAAAGAAATAGGTATTTCGTCTGCCGTTACGTTCTGAGTTCAAATTCCGCCGAGGTCGACTTTGCCTTTCATCCTTTCGGATGTTATAATATAACACACTAACCGGTAAAATTCCCA
>NW_021836837.1:0-37119 GCF_006345805.1 Octopus sinensis | reverse complement strand
ATAGTTTTCTTCACGTTCCTAACAATGAATAGTAGACGGGGGACGGGAATCTGTTGGTTGAGGATAGCTTCATTCAAGCGATGTGGAACCCAAACAACGAACCTGATGAAGGAACCAAGTTGATGCAGATAGTTTTCAATACTCGAGTTGGATATTTGGGAGAATATCTGCGATCATCCAAGTCGTATAACGGGGGTTGGTATCGATATCGACTAACTTCTTCACTTTATCGTTGAGCGAGGTGCATCTTGAACCGAAGAACTTCCAGATCGAAATCTTGAAAAATTTACTTCTGGCACACACGTTCCGTAACAGCATCTTCTCCGTGTACATGTCACCTATATTCCTGCAGGTTTCCGCTGCTTTCTTGTCTTGGCTAAAAAAATTTTTTTTAAAAAGCATGAGGTGCCAATAATGTTCGTTTGGATTCTCTATTTTCGGGGCGATCTCATGTACGCAAAATACAAACTACGGAGCAGGTGCTGATCCCAAGCACACAAAATACAACTACAAGGGAAGGGGGTGCTAAAAATTTCCTGTCTTTGGGTAAAAGAAAATACAGAAGAATCAATTAATTATTATTTTATTTAACATATTACCCTCTCAGATTCACACACTTATTGCAGTGGTCCTTCAGTTTTTCTAAGCCCTGTAAAAGAACTCGGAAGGTCGGACCTCCAACGCGGCCTTTCACAACACTTTTAAAGTCAGGAACTTTTCAGTGCCCCCTCATGTATATATTTTATATATACATATGAGGGATGCAGAAAAGTTCCTGGCTTTTGGTAAAAGATAAAATACAGAAGGATCAGATAATTTTGATTCTATTCAACATATTCTTCTCTCAGATTCACACATTTATTGCAGTAGTCCTTTAGATTTCCTAAGCCCTGTAAAAGAACTCGGAAGGTCGGACCTTCGTTCTTCCTTCCTTCCTTCCTTCCTCCCTCGTTTCTGTCCTTTATTGTTTATTTATATACTTATTTCTTTATGCCGGCGCTTCAGCGGTGTTCGCTTTTGATGTTGTCATATTGTACGAAACAAACATACAATTTAAACCCAGAATGAATATATAAGAACATTAAAATCAATTAAATACACAGAGTAGTTATAAACCGTTGGCTTTGAATCGATTGAACTAGTTTCAATCGCCGTTGTGATTCGCGGCACCGTTAAAACCAGGAACTTTTCAGCACCCCTTCGTAGGCTTAAATGGCTCAGCGCATCCAACATCTCTTACGGTTTTCTTCAACGCAAACAAATTGCAAACACCACTGAATTTTAAGTAAAACATACATGAGCTTCTCTCACTCCCTCTCTCTCTCTCTCCCTCCCCTTCTCTCTCTCTCTCGCTCATTGCATGCTTCGTTTTTCAACACACTTTTGCACACATTAACTCTAAATATAAACAATATTTTATTTGTTTCCTTTTTGGTTATTTATATCTATTCAGTGCATTTTTAAAATGTTGCACGTCAACAAGCACTTAGCTACATTCTTTCTGACACTTTACGTTCAGAGTTCGAATCCCATCGTGTTTGACTTTTTTTCATCCTTTCGGGGTCGATAAATGAAGCGCTGCACAAATACTGTAGACGATGTAATCGACTTGTTCCTCTCCTCAAAATTAAGTTAAGTTAATTTTTTGGCTCAAAAAGCAAAAAGCAAGGCCATGTAAGGGAACATGGAGTTATGTACAGGGTGGTGTTCATGCAAAGAGTTCAGATTGCTGGCCTTGTGCCAAAATTAGAAGTAATTTTTAACTGAACGAACGATTTACAGACAGCGAAAACGCCTCGATATTCAAATAATTTCTGGATCCCATTTTTGGTGTCCGTCATGGAAGAACAATTAACTTTTGCGAATTTTGTACTTTTATTTTCTCGAAACACATATTTGAAAGCTTTGTATAAGCCAGGAGCCGTTCCATTTTTGACAACCCCGGCATTTAACAAAAGCTCTCCGACATCCTTCTTGTTCAAATCGCATTAATTTTTATATCTAACGGCTGTAACTAAAATTTATGTAACATAAATACTATCATCTATTATGATGATAGTATTTAATGTACGAGCATCTATTATGTTAGAAAACCTTTTGTGTCTTGCAAATATCTGTCATTACTATCCTTTCATGAATAGTTTATTCCATCCTCAATGAAATAGCTTTTCATGAATGGATAGAATGTTTTGTTCATTTCATTGATAATTTTTCATTGTATGCATTTTGTCCGGAAATGCCCCTTGTATCATATCAGATGTGTTTGCAAAGGGAGTGTAATGTTCAGCGATATTATAGATAGCTATTAGCAATTTGGCTGTTTGTTCACTCCCTGTTGCTTTCTTCTTTTGCTATGGACTGAGTTATATCAACATTAGATTTAACCACATTAAAACATTTCATTTTTCTGTTTCACTTATCTTACATTTCTCGGAATAACCTTTCATTATTTTATCTTTTAGAGGTCAATCATTGTTTGTTTGCGTGTACGAGTGGGTGCTGAAGGGTTCCCCGCGAAAAGTCAGACTGGAAGCACAACCATCCGAGATTTTTTGCAGGGCTTAAAAAAAAAAAAAAACTGAAGGCCCGCTGCAAAAAGTGTGTGAATCTGAGAGGGGGAATGCGTTGAATAAAATCATAATTAACTGATCCCCCTGTATTTTCCTTTACCCAAAGCCAGACCCCTTTTCAGTACCCCATCCTGTATTTATATACACACAGACACGAGGGGATGCTGAAAAGTTCCTGGCTTTAAGAGTATCACGGAAGGCCTGGTTGGAAGCCCATCCTTCTGAGTTCTTTTACAGGGCTTATAAAAACTGAAGGGCTGCTGCAATAAGTGTATGACTCTGAGAGGGGAATACGTTGAATGAAATTGTAATTAACTGATCCTCCTGTATTTTCTTTTGCGTGAAGCCAGGAACCTTTCAGTACCCCTGTGTGCATGTGTGTGTGTGTGTGTGTGTGTGTGTGTGTACAAGGTCTGATCAATAAGTACTCGAACTGTAGCTATAGTAACGAAGCTAAAGTATGCAGAGTAAAGCTGCTTGGCACAGATTGACCTTGAACTCTGCTGTGCATGTGCAATAAGCTTTAACGTTCTAGCTCACTTCTCCAGTTTACAGTAGTGCTTGGAAGGAGCGTGTGTATTGTGTGATCATCGCATTGACCATGACAGAGAATGAGCAGAGAATCTACATCAATTTTACCAAATCTTGGTGATACTTGCTCAGAGGCCTACGCAAGGTTTCCAATAAGTTTTCATCGCTCTCGACACAATCACGGAGATCTTATGCAACTGAAACCCGAGTGTCTTTTTGGTCAGCTGAAAGCAGTTTTGGCACAAACTTGGCAGACATGCATCTCATAACCAAATCTTCATTGATAAAGGACTGAACTGAACCATAACTAATCTGCACATTCTATGATGGTGATTCGACGATTTCCCCTCACAGCTGCATGCACATCTGCGACGCTTTTCTTATTTCTTCTGGTTGAGGGTTTCCTAGAACGTTCGTCATTATCGACATTTTTCGGCCAACTTGGAAACGTCCGAAATACTCGTACATTTGTATGCAGCTAATACACTCCTGTCAGTACACTTTCTGCAACTTTGCATAAGCCTCTGAGCAAGTGTCGCCATGATAACATTCTCTGTCATGGTTAATGCGACGATTACTCGCTACACATATTCCTTCCAAGCACTGCTGTAAACAGTGGAAGTGAGTTAAAACGTTAAAACTTAGATAGATAGATAGATAGATAGATAAATAGATAGATAGATAGATAGATAGATGGATGGATGAATGGATGGATGGGTGGGTGGGTGGGTGGATGGATGGGTGGGTGGATGGGTGGGTGGATGGATGGATGGATGGATGGGTAGATAGATAGATAGATAGATAGATAGATAGATAGATAAATAGATAAAGACGGTGAGCTGGCAGAAACGTTAGCACGAAGGGTGAAATGCTCAGTAGTATTTCGTCTGCCGCTATGTTCTGAGTTCAAATTCCGCCGAGGTCGACTTTGCTTTTCATCCTTTCGAGGTCGATAAATTAAGTACCAGTTATGCACTGGAATCGATATAATCGACTTAATCTCTTTGCCTGTCCTTGTTTGTCCCTTCTATGTTTAGCCCCTTGTGGGCAATAACGAAATAAGATAGATAGATAGATAGAGAGAGAGGGAGAGAGAGAGAGAGAGAGAGAGATAAGTTTCTTTATTGGCCACACAGGGGTGCCCACAGATGGGACAAATTACAAGGTAGAGCTTTTCTTGGGGGGGGGGTGAAAAAAAGTGGTGTAGGTTTTCGATCAAAAGGGATCGTAAAAGGGAAAAAGAAAAAAAAGGAAACGAAACAAAAAGAAAAAAGAAAAAAAGAAAAAAGAGGAAAAAAGGGGAAGAGGGAAAAAACGATCAATAGGGATCGTGTATCACAGTGTCATGATGTACGGTGTAAAGGGGGAAGCAAGTAAGGTTTATCTGTGGGAAGAAAAGCCTACGAAAAAGACCACGGTAACCTCGGTCAATATTGTTATATGTTACCACATTTGTTTGCAAGTGGGTAACCCTCTGTTTTCAATTTCTGGGTTCATAGGATTATGCTCAAGGTGGCTTCGTCATTCATACGTGCCATCCTTGCTACATTCACCCATCTTTTTTTAAAACATTCGCTAGACAAAACTTGCCTCTCTACTCTCACTTTCCTTTTCAAGTGGTACTTGAAGAAGTTGATGAGAGATTGACCAGAGAGGAAAGTGTTTGTCTCCAATCCTTTCAGACGCGTCCACCAGATACATTCTTTCGCCATAGCCACAAGGATGATGAAAATAGCTCTTCCTTCCCGTTTGAAGGAAGGAGGCGTGACAATATTGACGATAGACTCGGCTGATAAACCGATCGTCCACACGTGACAGCAGTTGTTCGACATAAGCCCACAGTCGGAAATTGTGGGACACTGCACGATTGCGTGCAGAACGGTTTCGTCGCTCTGACCGCATCTCGGCCCCAAGTTTCTCGAGCCGTGTCTGTATAGTTTATCCCGAACGGGTAGCGCTTCTCGGTAGCACTGCCAGGCCAGGGATCTTTGGAAGTTGTCCATGGGCCCTGGCCCGAAAGTCGTCCCGAACAGGCGGGTCAGGTATTCCTCGTCGACGTCCAGGCTCGCCCCGAGCTCGTCGTCGTACCTCCCCTCCACTAATCCCCTATAGAATGCTTGGGATGGATGGATAGATAGATAGATAGATAGATAGATAGATAGATAGATGTGGGTGTGTTCACGTACGGACGCAAGTTTGTCGAGGATGGGAATTCAGCTAATTTATTTGTAGCATATGAAAAATTCGTATTATAAACTATATTTTAGAATTAAATCCACAATTCCAGATAGTTGGGGAAAATCTCAGATCTGGGGAGAGAAATTAGAAGTAATGATAGATTCAGTAGGTTACTGCACGTGCACTAAGGACAGACAGACAGCATATGCTATTGTTTTTTTAGCACTGAGTCAATGGAACTGAGCAGACTTTTGACTATAAGCGTTTTAGCTATAATTTTTTTTTTCCTTTTTTCTAAGCATTACGTATTTAGATTATATTATTTAATGTGTGCGTCCTGTTTTGAAGACGTTTGATTGTTATCTAAGTGATATCTGGCAGTTATTTCTAATTGGATCACTGAACATGTAGCGCCTCTTTCGGCAGGTTGTTGTGCAGATTATTGTTGCAGCTACAGTCTGCTGCACACATTTCATACATCGGGTTGCAGTGCAGATATAAGTCTATATAGGTGTGGTCTTTGAGTATCTTGTTATATAACAGAGCACTGCTTTGTCTTCTTTTGATGCATGTTGTGGAGAGGTGGAGAATGGGGATGTATGACATAACCCATAATGTATTGCTGATACAATCGTTTCTTTGTGTTGGGCAAATGCTGCTACCCGTGACCGCTCGAAGGTTGTGCGTATCATGTTTGCTGTTGCTGCTATCACGTGTGCTCCAAGTGTTATACATGTGTACATGTGTAGTATATCGTTACATGCAGTCGATGTTAACTGGTGTCGCTTGTATGAGAAAGGATGGTAGATTTCGTAGCTGCTACTTTCACTTTTTTCTCTTTCTTTTTTTTATTTTTTTTATTTTTTTATTTTTATTTTTTTTTTTTTTTAGAGTCGGGGTTTCTAGGTGATTGATGTGCAGATATTTCCGGGACAACCTCTGGAAATGAGTAATCATTGTAATAGCAACTGTCCCAAACAGAATGTAGAGGGGAAATCTGAGTCAATGAGGCAGCCTCAATGTTGTTAACCAGCCAACCGGCTTGCTAGAATTCGCAGCTAAATCTCGAAGTAAACAATGTCTCCTTATGTCAGACCAGATTAAAAATTATCTGCAACTGGTAAGGAATGTGACTGACGAACCCTTTCCAACTAAATATCGGAAATAGAAAGGATTACTATTATTAGTATTATTATATTACGCTGGCAGAAATGTTAGCACGCCGGGCGAAATGCCTAGCGGTATTTCGTATGTCGCTACGTTCTGAGTTCAAATTCCACCGAGGTCGACTTTGCCTTTCATCCTTTCGGAGTCGATTAAATATGTACCAGTTACGCACTGGGGTCGATATAATCGACTTAATCCGTTTGTCTGTCCTTGTTTGTCCCCTCTGTGTTTAGCCTCTTGTGGGTAGTAAAGAAATAGGTATTTCGTCTGCCCTTACGTTCTGAGTTCAAATTCCGCCGAGGTCGACTTTGTCTTTCATCCTTTCGGGGGTCGATTAAATAAGCACCAGTTACGCACTGGGGGTCGATATAATCGACTTAATCCGTTTGTCTGTCCTTGTTTGTCCCCTCTGTGTTTAGCCCCTTGTGAGTACTAAAAGAAATAGGTATTTGGGCTGTCTTTACGTTCTGAGTTCAAATTCCGCCGAGGTCGACTTTGCCTTTCATCCTTTCGGGATCGATAAATTAAGTACCAGTTACACACTGGGGGTCGATATAATCGACTTATTCCCCTCCCCCAGGCTGCCCTTGTAGCAAAAATTTGAAATTATTATCATTATCAGCAGCATTAAAGCAATGAAAATTATTCTTTGTGGTCTTTGTTCTGGCTTTTTGCGTTCTGACTTTATACGTCTCCAAGATTAACTTTGCCTTTCATCCTTTTGTCGTTGATAAAATACCTGTCGGCACTAGGGTCGATATAACTGACTAACCCCACTAAATCTCCAACAGAATTTCTTATTTTGTGTCTGCGTTAGTAATCATTACTATTAGTGGCCTTGATAAAGATACTCCTGTATCAAAAGGACTACATTATATTTGTATGCTAATGTATACATAACATTTCACGTCCATTTTTTTTATATGGTTTTGTCCCAAACAAGGCTTCATGCCACTGTATCGTAAAGGGACTACAAAGAAGTAAAAGAATGGTCCTACAAATTCAAGTGATGTCAGATGAAGTTTGAAATACTGCATCAAATTTTGCCAAAAGCTTGTTGATACCTGCTCAGAGGCCTACGCAAAGTTTTTGAAAAGTTTTCATCGTTCTCGACAGAATCAAGGAGATCTTGTGCAACTGAAACTCGGATGTCTTTTTGGTCAGCTGAAAGCAGTTTTGGTACAAACTTGGCAGACACGTGTCTCATACCCAAATCTTCAATGATAATGGACTGAACTGAACCGTAACCAATCTGCACATCCTCTGGATGAAAGGCAAAGTCGACCTTGGCGGAATAATAATAATAATAATAACAATAAGACCAGATGAAAACGAGACGATGTTAGTTTATTTAGTTCCCGTGAGCAGCAGTTCAAGGAAAGAAATTATTATAATAAAAGGACTTATGACTAACAGGAAACTCAACAGGGAAATGATACGCTTCGGAAGAGAAGCAGGTGACACATTTAAAAAGTGCTTAGAGAGGGTACCAAACCGAAAAGCAGAAAGTTCATCAGAGCAATGACCATGGAAATACTTATCGAAAAGAGACAACGAAGATACATGTCAACGATGAACCAAAGACTCCAACCAAATAGAAAGAACCCCCATCCTGCCACACACATTGTATGTTTTGCGATAGTTCTCATCTGTGACCCTGGTGGCAAATAAAAGACATTTTACTACCGTTACTATTATTATCACAAAACCTTGAATTTATTCCCATACATGCTGGGTACTTAATTTAAACGTCAGAGAGACAAAAGTAAAGTCAAGCACAGCAATATAACTATTTCCAATTTTGGCACGAGGCCCCCAAGGGAGGGTGGTTAGTTGATTACAACGAACCCCAGTATTTGACTGGTACTTTGGTTATCAATCACCACCTCCACCAGGGGGAGGAAAGGTAAAGTTGATTTTGGCGGAAACATTATGTCCAGCGCTCCAACCATCTGGAAATTCACCACCCTGAATAACAATCCTTTCTATTATAGGTACAAAGCTTGAAATTTTAAGGTAAAGACCCATTCGATGTAATCGATGGGCACTCATTTTATCGATCCCGAGAGGATGAAAAGAAGCAATTTTGACCACGGTGGAATTTGAACTCAGATCGCAAAGACGGACGAAATGCCGCTAAGCATTTTGCCCAGCATGCTAACAATTCCGCCAGCTCGCCGCCTTCACTACTGATAAAAAAAAACACAATGATGATTTTTAATTTTAGACAGAAGGCCGGCAATTTTGATGGAAGTTATTAATCGATTCCATGTAAACCAGAAATAATAATAATAATAATGGTTTCAAATTTTACCACAACGACAGCCATTTTGAGGAAGGGGATAAGTCGATTATATCGACCCCCAATCTTTCACTGATACTTAATTTATCAACCCCGAAAGGATTAAAGGTAAAGTCAACCTCGGCAGAATTTGAACTCAGAACGCAAAGACGAACAAAATACGGTTAAGCATTTTGTCCAGCGTGCTAATGATTCTGCCAGTTCGCCGCCTTAATAATAATAATAATAACAATAATAGGCGCAGGAGTGGCTGTGTGATAAGTAGCTTGCTTACCAATCACATGGCACCTTGGGCAGGTGTCTTCTATAGCCTCGGACCGACCAAAGCCTTGATGGCATTTGGTAGACGGAAACTGAAAGAAGCCTATCATGTATATATGTTTGTGTGTGCGCACGCGCATGTTTGTGTGTCTGTGTTTATCCCCCCAACATTGCTTGACAACCGATGTTGGTGTGCTTACATCCCCGTAACTTAACGGTTCGGCATAAGAAGCCGACACAATAAGTACTTGGCTTACAAAGAATAAGTCTTGGAGTCGATTTGTTCGACTAAACGCGTTGCTCCAGCATGGCCACAGTCAAATAACTGAATAAAAGAATGGTTTCAAATTTTGCCACAAGGGCAGCCATTTTGAGGAAGGGGTTACGTCGATTACATCAACCCCCAGTGTTTCACTGGTGCTTAATTTACCGACCAGCCCCAAAAAAGGATGAAAGGCAAAGTCAACCTCGGCAAAATAATATAATAATACCACAGATTTGCTTTGTATAAAAGATGGGCTACAGCAAATATTCTGCTCAATACCACAGATTTGCTTGTCAGTTGTTTGACCTTAACCAGTTGAGCATGTCCCTTAGTGGCTGGCGATATGTGCATCTCTGATCACAAGCAGAAGTAGTGGGGGAGCATCATAGCCATGTGTTGAGAGAGATTCTTTGGGGTTTGAATAAATCACCTCTGGAAACATGGGTGGTTCGTTCAACATACCTTAAACAACCCTCATTCAGGGACTTTTTGAGCGGGATGGGTTACTCAAACAGAAGAAAATTCTAACTGGGCCCAAACTGCAAGGTCATGCGCTGTTTGTCTTGATATGAGATCACCATATCGAGCACATATGGTTGTGATGCATGTGCCTAGTGTACCCTTATCAGATGGGTAGTCATGATGGGTATACTGGGCTTCGTATATTTTACCCCAGTGTCATTTTGATGGCATGCACTGCTCCCTCACTCAATAATAATAATAATAATAATAATAATATAGATTTGGCTAGGGAAATACGACGACTGTGGAGGATTTCTACGAAAGTAGCCCCAATGTTTATAGGTACCCCAGGTACCGTCACCAACAGACATAAATCCACTTTATGAGGTTGATGTAACAACGAGAATTGCATTAATTCAGAAACTTGATCCATTGGAAACAGCAAGGATTGTAAGAAAGTTACTCGATATCTAAGCAAAAACCGGTATTAAGGACATTGATTCTGAATGTAATACATTCGGGCACACCATTAATAATAAGCCAAAACATAACAGACATATATTCCAAGAATTGAAATAACCAATATTTATTAACAAAGTTACATAAGAACATCAAAAACTACAGAAAGTATCAAGAAAAAAGTTCTTCGGGAATTTTCTCCGGATATTATTATTAGTATGATAACGAAATCATTATTTTTAATATTATTATCATTATTATTATAAACAGCATTGTTATTCAGTTGGAGAAGAAATTCTTCAAAATCATTCAAGACTTCTGCCACACAAGTTCCGAAGCGATGTATGTAGATTGAATTTCAAGATTGTCATTCAACATTATGAAGTCTGCATCCGATCCAAAATCTAAAGAGCCTTTCTTGTCTGAAATATTCAACAGCTGCGCCGGATGCAATGATGCCATCTCCAAGGCCTCAACTACAGAGCATTCTGTGGAATAATAGAAAAAGAAAAAAAATTAATTATGCATTATACATCAAAGTATTTTGTATTTTATCTTTTACTTGTTTCAGTCATTAGACTGTGGCCATGCTGGGGCACCACCTTGAAGGGTTTTAGTTGAACAAATCAATCCCAGTATATCTTTTATCTTTTACTTGTTTCAGTCATTGGACTGTGGCCATACTGGAGCACCACCTTGAAGGGTTTTAGTTGAACAAATCAATCCCAGTATATCTTTTATCTTTTACTTGTTTCACTCATTGGACTGTGGCCATGCTGGAGCACCACCTTGAAGGGTTTTAGTTGAACAAATCAATCCCAGTATATCTTTTATCTTTTACTTGTTTCACTCATTGGACTGTGGCCATGCTGCGGCACCACCTTGAAGTGTTTTAGTTGAACAAATTGATACTTATATCTTTTAAGCTCTAATTTACGAAGACGTAAACAAACCAACACCAGTTGTTGAGCGGTGTTAGGGGACACACCCAAATACATACACACATAAGTATGTGTGCATTTAAGTATACATACATACACACATACTGTGTACACACACGAAGGGTTTCTTTCTGTTTCTGTCAGAGGGTACATCAACCGAAACGTTGTGTTAACAACAAACAATACGAGGACAAATATCTGTCAAAATGTAAATAATGCATAAAGAATGGTATGAAGAACATTACATCAACTATTACCAGGGTGTGGGTTTTTTCCTTGCCTTCTCTGACCTCAGACTTGCTAAAGTATTACAAATGCATGGAAGAGATGTGTGTGAGAGAGAGCAAGAGAAAGAGAGAGAGATGCGGAGAGAGAGAGAGTCAGAGATTTTGAAATGTTCTGATTCAAATAGATGTTACCCACTTGTTTATGGGTGAGTTGGCCTATGCCTTTCTTAGTTTCATTAATATCTCGGTTATACACTTTCATTTAATTAATCTGTGTAATTATTGACGGCAATTTAGAAATTTTTCACAAGTCCTTATATACAGTAACATATCTTCCCCTCCCCACAGCTATATATAATTTTGTTTGTGTCCCTCACATATTTTGTAATATGTCAGTAACACATTTACTGCATGTGTCAATAAGTACTGTACTGATAAAAAAATATCACTATTATCATTATCATCATCATTATCATTATTAATTGGAGGCACGTGGCTTGGTGATTAAGGTGTTGCACTCGTAATTGTAAGATTCTGGTTTCGATTCACGGTCCAGGAATCGAAAAATGAATAATCCTGCATGGATATATATATATATATATAATATATATATAATTAGGGAATGGAGTAGATTCACATACACATCAGCCCCAGTTGATAACTGAACTATAAAATAACTTTTTTTTTTTACAGTTTATCAAACTTCGATATTGGAAAAAATTTACAACCTTCTACATCAATAAACCATTATTGTTCCTGAGAGTTACTTTTTTTTATATCTTTTATGGATTTCTTGAAGCTTACTAACTTCCTACACCTTAATCCTTGGATCTTGTGTGTGTGTGTGTGTGTGTGTGTGTGTGTGTGTGTGTGTGTGCGCGCGTGCGCGTGTGCGTGCGTGCGTGCGTGCGTGCGTGCGTGCGTGCGTGCGTGGTATAAAAGCCATCTCAATATGGCTAACCACAAAGGAGGGGGTGTTACTGTAGTGTGTGTGTGTGCCAGCATGAAAAGCAGATGCTAGATGATGACATATATTTTTTTACACACACACACACACACACACACACACACACTTATGTATGTGAGAGGCTTCTTTCAGTTTCTATTTACCAAATCCCCCCACAAGGGTTTGGTCAGTCCAGGAATTTATCAGTAGAAATCACTTGCCCAAAGTATCACACTGTGGGACTGAAACTGGAATCATGTGGTTGGGAAGCGAATTTATAAGTAAATAAATAAATAAATAAATACAAGTAAAAAATATGAATAAAGAAAGGAAGAAAGTAAGAAATAATAGATATAGGAAATACAACCCAACCCAGCCCCACCCCACACACAAGTAGACATAAAACCTAAAATTGCTATCAAAAAATACCAAGAAGTATCAGGTCATCCCATAAGTTCTGTCCGATTTTACCTTTTTTTTAAAATTGAATGAAATTTAATAGTATTTGAGACTGTCTAAAGGAATTCAAAATTATTTTTATGCATTTGTGTACATTTAAACTAATTAAATATTATTTTACAGAATAATAGAATTAAAATTTCTTTGATTAAAACCCTTTCTAACATAGAAGTATCCAAAGAGCATTTGAAGCACAATGCTTTATGAGTACAAAAAAGGAAACTCTGCAGCTGAAGAGACTCGAAACATGCATTCAATTTATGGAAAAGAATGCTTAAATGAAAGAACTTGCAGAAGATGGTTTGCAATATTCAGAAGTGGAGATTTCAGCCTTGAAGATGAAGATCGAACAGGACGTCCAGTTGAGTTTGATGATAAGCTCCTTGAGGCACTACTTGAAGAAAATCCTGCATTATCAGTTGAAGAATTGGCAATAAAGCTTAGTTCAAACCATACAACTGTTCCGCATCATCTTCTACAACATGGAAAGGTTCTTAAACTTGGAAAATGTGTGCCTCATAAATGGTCCGAAAGCAACACAAATCCCGAGTTGACATCTGCTCTTCTCTCCATTCTTGCAAACTCATTTCACTCTTTTTGGATAGACTTGTGACTGGTGACAAAAAATGGATCTATCGAAATGTTAAACGTCATAAACAGTGGCTTGGTAAAAGGGAAAAAGCTCAACCACAACCGAGAAGGGAACTTCACGGGGAAAAAGGTTATTCTCTCTATGAGGTGGGATTGCGAAGGAGTAATTCACTTTGAATTATTACCACCTAATGCAACAATCAATGCTCAAGTCTACTGTCAGTAATTAGAGTGTTTGAACCAGGCTTTGAAGAAAAATATGACCCACTTTAGTGAATCGAAAAGGAGTGATGTTTCATAAGGACAGTGCGTGACCCCAACACTACAAAGATCACATCACAGAAAATTGAAGAGCTTGGTTGGGAAAAAATTCCTCATCCACCTTATTCTCCCGACCTTGCTCCTTCAGACTACCATTTGTTTCATAGTTTACAGAATCATTTAGGGAGCATAACTTTCACAAGCCAGGAGGAGTTCTTCGCTTTGAAACTAAAAGTGTTTTACATTGATGGGATTAAAAAGCTTGTAAATAGATGGAAGCAAGTCATAGATAATCACGGAAAGTACATTGATGATTAAATTTCAATTAAATATAACATTTGATCACTTGTTTTCTTTATTCAAAATATGGACAGAACTTATGGGATGACCTGATAGTAAGCGAAGTGAACACGTGCTTGCTAAAGTGAACTCTCATGAATAGCATGATGAGTCATCAAATAATGTTATATATTTACATTGAACAAAATAAAATAATAAATAAAAATTTCACAATGATAACAATATCAACAACAACAATAACAATAATAATAGTAATAATAATAATAGTAATAATAATAAGAGCAATAATAATAGTAGTAATAATAATAATAATAATAATAGTAATAAAAATAGTAATAAAAATAGTAATAATAATAATAGTAACAATAATAACAATAATATTAATAACAATAATAATAATAACAATAATAATAATAACAATAATAATAATAACAATAATAATAATGGTGGTGGGGGTGAATTTTTTTTTTTTTTTTCCTCCTTGAGTACTTACGCGGATCTTGCAAACATGAAACACACACCTTCAATGTTGTATCCACCAAACAACACACACACACACACACACACATACACACATGTTGAACTACACAGAAGAATGATTTTCAACCAGGAATAAAGACTAACCCCCTGGGGAGTGTATCTTGAAGTATGAAACTATCAGTAGCTCTTTTGTAATTGTGTATATTAAATGATTATATATATATATATATATATATATATATATCAAACTTGGAAATTAAGGTGTCAGTTTTGGAATTGACCTCTAAACTTGGTTGGGCTCATTTTACAATAATTACGCAAGAGAGAGGCATAAACTGGGAGGAGGTAGGTGGGACATAAGCAAACCACTCCCTTCATTCATGTAGAACACAGATGAACTGGTTTTCATAGCCACCACTTCTTAATTCCGCTTTATTTAATAAAAAAGATCATATTTTCATTCAAAATTTTTCTTATAAAAAAAATTTTTTAAAAAGGCGCTCATTCACTGGTGGTGCCCTAGCATGACCTCAACTCCCAAGCTAAAACTAGTTGAGAGAGAGAGAGAGAGAGAGAGAGAGAGAGAGAGGACTCCCCTTCGGTCATGAATGACTATAGGATTGCACCTGGAAATTACCCTCTGAGACGCAATGTTTAGACAGTAAATAAACACTACACATGTTCCGATACAACATTATATATATATATATATATATATATATATATAAGGTGATTAAAATGTAAGGGATTTTTATAGTTTATAAATTAAAACTGAGCCCATATAGACAAAAAAAAAAAAAAAAAAAAAAAATCAGTGGTAGGCAGAGTCTTCTTGATAATTTTAGTAACGTCTGTGCTGAAGTAGAGACAACATGTTCTTTTGTCTATCTTCTTAACTTCTTGGAGATTTTAGGTATATTTATACTAATGTGTCCATCTGTTCTAATTTAATTAAATTCTATGTATTTGTGCAGCTGAAGATTGCTCTACATTTTAAACTGATGTAATGATTGCATTGTTCAATTAAATAGAGTTGCATGAAACGATCGTACTGCATTACCTCTGGATATCTTTGTTGCTTATATTGATTTTAATCACCTTACTTTGAAATTGTATGGATAATACCATACTAAATTCTGGCACCTCAACTTAAGTACCATATTCATCTGAATCTAAATTTTTGCTGGGCTCATCTACCAAACCCAAAATATATATATATATATGTATGTATGTAAATATACGTGTGGTGTGTGTGTATATATATATATATATATATACCACAACAATAATATTAAGGAATGGCCTTAATAGGCCATTCAACTCACTAAAACGAGCAGCTAAACTCAAACCGCTAAATAGTAGTAATTCAGAAATCAAAGGAAAATTAAAAACATTTACCCTAATTATATAATATATATATATTATATTATTATATATATATATATATATATATAAATGTAAATATAAGTGTGGTGTGTGTGTATGTATATATATATATGAATGTAAATATAAGTGTGGTGTGTGTGTGTGTATATATATATATATGAATGTAAATATAAGTGTGGTGTGTGTGTGTATGTATGTATATATATTATATATATATGAATGTAAATATAAGTGTGGTGTGTGTGTGTATGTTATATATATATATATATATGAATGTAAATATAAGTGTGGTGTGTGTGTATATATATATATATATATGAATGTAAATATAAGTGTGGTGTGTGTGTGTATGTATATATATATGAATGTAAATATGGTGGTGTGTGTGTATATATATATATATATATATGAATGTAAATATGTGTGGTGTGTGTATATATATAATATATATATATATATATATAGATAGATATATATATAGAGAGAGAGAGAGCGAGAGAGAGAGAGAGAGAGAGAGAAAGAGAGAGAGAGCAAATTCACAAAAAATCAAAGACGAAGACAGGTGGTGTGAACAAACAGATGTATAGTATAACGCTCGGGAAGTCAAAAAGTCTTTAACGTTTCGAGCCTATGCTCTTCCACAGAAAGGAACACACAAAGAAACAAGGAGAGAAAATAAATAATGTGTAGTGGCTAGCGATCTATCATTTCTTGCTAGTTTCTCAATACAAAAAAGATGATTGTGTTGTATGCTCAACATGAATAATCACATCAAAATCCCCAAAGCTGTGAGATAATGATTAAATGAAAGCAGTGTGAATAAATAAGCTTTACATTTGACAGAGTAATTTGAATGCTACAGGGTTAAACAGGCCATATCAGGCCCAACTACTCTACCTGTCTTATGTTCAAACTAGCCAGATCCAGCCTCTCATACCTACCCTACAATATCATTCTAAAAATAAACACTCACATCAATGGAATTTCAAAGCTACAAGATAATGCATGATTAACCCTTTCGTTACCAACCCGGCACTGGCTCTCAGTACAAATGTCTTGTTTTCAAAAGTTCTGAATTAAAATCTTCCACCAAACCTTAGTCACAATTTATATTCCTAACACTAGCTGAATGATAACTAAGTTATTTTACTAAATTCTTTGTTATATTTAAAGTAATTGAAAGAAACACAGAACTCAACAGAAATATGGTAACAAAAGGGTTAAAATATATAATAGAGAATGCTTAACCCTTTCATTGCCAACCTGGCTGAAACCGGCTCTGCCTCTGAGTACAAATGTCTTGTTTTCATAAGTTTTGAATTAAAATCTTCCAAACCTTAGTCACAATTTGTTCCTAATACTAGCTTAATGATAACTAAGTTATTTTACTAAATTCTTTGTTTATATTTACAGTAACTGAAAGAAACACAGAGCATCTCAAAATAAATATAGTAACGAAAGGGTTAAATCAAAACAATGTGATAAAATAAGCATTACTTTTGACCGGGTAAGCTAAATGTTGAAAAGAAAGTAAGTGGAAAGATTGATGCATTGAAAAGCTGACTAATATAGTCTCAAAGATTCATCAAAATAATTTTGCCAAATTTTCAAGCATAGATAAAATCAGCAGAAAAATTACTGACATGTTTCATAAAAAAAGGCAGGCATCTCAACATATCTTTTTATCTTTTACTTGTTTCAGTCATTGTGCTACAACCATACTGGAGCACTGCCATGAATGGTTTATTCAAACAAATTGTCCCCAGTACTTATCGTATTGATCTCTTTTTGTCAAACTATTAAGTTATGGGGATGTAAGCAAACCAACACTGGACATTGACAGTGGTGGGGGACAAACACACACACACGTATGCATGTACAAAGAGCTTCATTCAATTTTCCTCTATCAAATTCGTTCACAAGGATTTGGTCAGTCCAAAACTATAGCAGAAGACACTTTCCCAACCAAGTAGTGGGACTGAACCCAAAACCAAGTGATTCGGAAGCAAATTTATTCCCACACAATCACCTCAAAATGTTTACAGTACTAACTACTACTTTTCAAACCCTTTTCCCACTGACCTATCAAGTACAAAAGATGATAACCCAGCAAAAGAGAAAGTAATTGGCCTTCAGTCCTCTGCTAACCTTATGAAAGAATTTGATAGAGTTGCAATTCACTTCTGACTAAAAAACCCATTCATTCCCACTTCTGACTCACTGTGCTTGTTGTTCTTCTTCACGTTTCTGTACTTTAATAGCAATGAAGAAAAAAAAGGCAAGGAACTACCTGAAAGGCAATGGCGACATCAAGATAGCATTGTCATCAATAACAACTCCTACAAATAAACAAGTCAGCTATGAATCAGCAGAACCTCTATTAATAATGCCTCTGGTATTCGTGTTTTGATCATCTTGTCAAAAACACAAGAAGAAAAAGGACTTATTTTTAAACTTAGGCTCTTTTACTTATACAAGCTTTGGTATTTAATGTTTGTTCAGTCTCAATCTAAAATTATATTTCTTAGATACAAATATATTCTGCTTTACACACACACACACACACACACACATAAAATCTATCAAATTTAACTGAAGAACAAACACCCTCACACACAGTCAGTTCATAAGTGCCAATGCATAAAATATTCCGTCCTTGAGTCACTCTATAATTTCTGCCAATTGTTAATAAAATACACACACCAAAACACACATATATGCATATATATATATATATATATATATATATATATATATATATATATATATATATATATGTGTGTGTGTGTGTGTGTGTTGGACGATGCCAGCGCCGCCCCGACTGGCTTCTGTGCCAGTGGCACATAAAAAGCACCATTCGAACGTGGCCGTTGCCAGCGCCGCCTTGGCTGGCTTCCGTGCCGCTGGCACGTTAAAAGCTCCAACCGATCGTGGATGATGCCGGACTCCCCCCCCCCCGGCACCTGTGCGGGTGGCACGTAAAAAGCACCCACTACACTCGCGGAGTGGTTGGCGTTAGGAAGGGCATCCAGCTGTAGAAACTCTACCAGATCAGACTGGAGCCTGGTGCAGCCTCCTGGCTTCCCAGACCCCGGTCGAACCGTCCAACCCGTGCTAGTGCAGAAAATGGACGTTAAACGATGATGAAATGATGATAAATGAAATGATGTACATTTAAAAAAAGCACCATTTGAGCGTGATCGTTACCAGCATCGCCTTACTGGCACGTGAACAAAACATTTGAGCGAGGTCATTGCCAGTGCCACTGGAATTACTCTTGTGCAGGTGGCACATAAAAAACACCATTTCGAGCGTGGCCGTTGCCAGTACCGCCAGACTGGCCCTCGTGCAGGTAGCACGTAAAAGCACCCACTACACTCTCGGAGTGGTTGGCATTAAGAAGGGCATCCAGCTGTAGAAACTCTGCTAGATCAAGATTGGAGCCTGGCACAGCCATCTGGTTTGCCAGTCCTCAGTCAAATCGTCCAACCCATGCCAGCATGGAAAGCAGACGTTAAAGGATGATGATGATTTAAATTAGGATAAATATTACACCTGGTATTAATACTGCCACCATCACTAATATACATACTTACACACACACACACAAATTTACCATAAATTTATCTGAAGCATATGTGTTTATGTGTACGTGCATATTTGTCCATTTGTTAAATTTATCATAAGATTTTCGTATCTATTCACTTCCCCATTTAGCAAAGTTTGTTTCTCTGAAGAGAAACCTTAATGAAATTGTTCCCACATTCACTTGTGTATATCTTGACCTGAGAGTAAAAAGGTAATACACACGAAGTTATGAGGGTAAATGGCAGAGAATATGTTGGGATTCTTTGATGTAGAAGATTTAAATCAACAGTGCATGTTTTTGTTTTAGCCACAACTCAAAGCCTTTGAACCAGCACTGATTGTGTAATGTTTTCTCCTTCATCCCTTTCATCTATTGTCAACTACAGCAGACTCCTTGCATTCTTTGCCCCCGACATTGTACATAAATACATTCAATCAAGAATGCATCTTCTGATACATGTCTGAGTGGTAGGGGGTCAGATTAAATTGTAGGATCACAAAAGCATAAAAAAAAAAAATTGTGGTTGTGTGGTTGCTTCCCAACTACACGGTTCCAGGTTCAGTCCCACTGCATGGCACCTTGGGTGAGAACCTTCTACTATAGCCTCATGACTAGATTTAGGAAATGGAGATTGAAAGAAGCCTGTTATGTGTGTATGTAAGTGAAGGCATATGACTCAGTGGTTTTAGAGCTTTGGGCTAATTATGTGGAAGTGAGTTCAGTTCACATATGCACAGGTCCCAATACTACAACTCCCACAACATAAATTTCACATATGCACAGGTCCCAATACTACAACTCCCACAACATACATTTCACATATGCACATGTCCAAATACTACAACTCCCACAACATACATTTCACATATGCACATGCCTCAATACTACAATTCCCACAACTCATTCTACACACATCACCCAATACTATAACAACTACAATACACTTTACACTCACTTCTCAATACTACAACTCCCACAACACATATTCCACACACACACACACATCTCCCAATGTTATAACAGAATTTCTACAACATAAACTTTACACACTTAACTCCTAATACTATAACAAAACCAACACAACACATTCTACACAATCACATCCTAATATGTTAGCAAAACATCCAGTATACATTCTACATACAACATACATTCTACATACAACATACAACATATATTCTACATACAACATACATTCTACTATACAACTCTTGCAACATATTGTAAACATATTTGCCTTTCTATAACAACCCACACATAACCTACTCTACACGAACGTAATATGTTTGTTCACAACAAAAGCAAGACTAAAATGACACAAGCAACAAAACCAACTCCAGAACACAATAAATTGAATATAATACAAACACCTTCACACTATTTGAAACAGCACTCAACTTGGACTTATATTCAATGGACCCTGGAGGATTGAAAGGCAAAGTTAACTTCAGTGATATTTGAAATTAGAACATAAAAAGCTACAACAAAAGTCTGAAGACATCTTTTCAATGAACGAGCAATTCTGCCGATCCATTGCCCTTATCAATGTGCCCTATGTATTAATAAGTTCTTACCTGTCTTTTGTGCAACACTAAGGGAAGTAATACATATAGAAGTAAATGTGTGGAGAGTGAAAAAGGAAGAGGAAGCGAGAGAGAGAGAGAGAGAAAGAGAACATGTAAGAGAAAGTGGGTGCAAGTGTGCAGAATGGAGGTTTAAACTACTAAGGCTGAGAGGGAGAAGGAAGAATAATCCTTCTTCAAAGTCCAACCCTTGACCTCGTCAGGATGGGAATATTAAACGAGTGTCAGAGTTATGCTGTCGGGACCTTCAAGTCCTTTAGTAGGGCCACCCAAGACGGACAGGTCTGACACCAGTGGTGGTAGGGTAATAGTGAATTCTAGGTCACATTTGTTCAGGAATCCGGTGGCTTCCTGGTGGTGTTAGATTGTGTCTGCGAGCATCCTGCAGCAAGAAGACATAACTTCAGGACAACTTGCCACCGGCCATGTATGGCGGCTTATGAATACAAAGGGGAACATTTTACACAGACTCTGGTTATCCCGTGAAACTACTATGAACTCACAATGAAACAACCATGGTGAACTCATTAGGAGCTGGCTTAACCCTTCCCAGGTGAACGTCGTAACAAGACAAAAGAAGAAGAATAACCAAGATGTATGGTAATTTGGCATCATTGTATCTTTGGTTATCTCATTCTTAATCCTCTTCAATTTCTCTCTCTTTCTCTCTGTTTGAAATTATTTTGAACTTATCTTACACACACAAACACACACACACACAATGTACTTTGATACATTTTTGTCTCCAAAATTTTACTTGAAGCATTTATCCACAAGCAGCTGGAGTAAAAGAGATTTGTCAAGGAATCATATGATAAGACTAAACCAAGAAACCATATGCTTACAAAGCAAATTTTTCAACCATAATAGCCATGCCAACCCATATGTTACTGATATTTTATTTTACAATCCTGGCCTTCACAGAGACGAGTGACCAAGACCTTTGGCAATATGCCATGCTTGAGAAGACCCATCAATGCCCCAGTGTTGCATAACTGGCACCTGTGCCAGTGACACATAAAAAGCACCCTTCAAATACTGGGCCGCATGGAGGCAATGACAAGTGACTGAGACCTTTGACGTTATACAGTGCTTGAGAAGACCTGTCAAGGCAGGTGAGATCATAATTGACAAGGCAGGTGAGATCATAGTTGACAAGGAAGGTGATATCATAGGTGCCTGTGTTATTTAACTGGTACCCATGCTGGTGGCATGTAAAAAAAAAATCACCCATTACACTCTTGGAGTGGTTGGTGTTCAAAAGAGCACCCAACTGTAGAAACCATGCCAAGTCAGATTGCAACCTGGTGCAGCTTACCAGTTTTCAGTCAAACCGTCCAACCCATGCCAGCATGGAAAATGGACATATGATGATGATTCAGCAAGGCAACAACTATACTTTGCTCTTAGAAATTTGGGGTTCGAATCTAGTCATATGACATGAAATTAATGATGATATACAGCTTATCAAGATTTACTGAAGATTTACCAACATAATTGTACAGTCGAAGAATAATACTATACATGGATTTGTTTTTGATTTCATTTTTTACTTAGAAGCATTTACTTTTTGATATAAAATGAAAAATAATAGATAATTCTGAAGGTAAAAGAGATAACAAGGGCTATAGCTTTTTTAAGAAGTCCCTCAAGGACTTTACATTTAATGCAACTTACGTGAATCAAATGCTTCAAACAAAACATAATTTCAAATGAAATTACATATTTCATAGTTCTCTATTAATTTCCAACCATCTTATTTACAAAATGGCTGTGAAACTTATGGGCACTGCCATCAGTAGTAATAATAATAATAATAATAATAATAATCCTTTCTACTATAAGCACAAGGCCTGAAATTTTGGGGGAAGGGGCTAGACTATTATATCAACCCCAGTACTCAGCTGGTACTTAATTTATAGACCCCAAAAAGATGAAAGGTAAAGTTGCAAATTTAGACACAAAGGAAGAGGAATTAACCAATTAAGTCAACCCCCAGTACTTAACTGATGAAGATAGATGGTCCATTGTTTAGGGCGTTGCGTTCATGATGTAAGATCATGACTGATTCCTGGACTGGATGGCTTATTGTGTTCCAGTATCATCATCATCATTGTTCGACCGTGGTCGAGACAATGGAATTTACCATGCTACGCCAGACTTCACGGTCCATCATGGCATTACGGAGGTCCTGTTGCTGGATGCCTGTATCCCTGGAGATTACATCAGGGTAGGAGAGTGTGC
The DNA here is from genome assembly GCF_006345805.1 of Octopus sinensis. Taxonomy (NCBI): domain Eukaryota; kingdom Metazoa; phylum Mollusca; class Cephalopoda; order Octopoda; family Octopodidae; genus Octopus; species Octopus sinensis. Next base: position 13,917 of record NW_021836837.1, on the reverse strand, counting down.
GCCCTCTGGTATTGCGAGTAGATGGCTTCCAGAGGAGAAGAGTAGAAATTACTTCTTTTTCAGCTCTACAACAATGTCCAGCAAACTGGACTCTCCTACCTTTCACAAGAGATGACACAGGTGGTAATTTCCCATATATTTGTACTTTGGTTGGATGGCGCTTCCACGAGAGATTTTCAGCTTTCATAAGGAGGCGAGTGTAGGTTCCATCCAACCACCTCTCAAGCTTCTTTGATAACGTCCAGGTTTCTGAGCCATATAGTAGAATTGGTTCGACTGTGGCTTTGAATATTTCAAGTTTGAAGTCTCTACTTAGATTTGATGACCAGATCTTATGCATGTATACTCATCTTATGCATGTATACTCATGTATACTCATTTGTAGAGGAGTTCCATCACTAGCTGGGGAAGTTAACCGTGACAGACAGGTGTCCCCCTTCAGGGTGTTTGAAGAGTATTGTAATCTCAGTCACTTACATGTCATGGAAACCAGATTAAGTTCCAGCTTTATGAGTCCTAGAATTCACGAGAGACCGAATTCTAAGTATTTTTGACAGCTACTTTGACAGTTTCTTTCTCTAAGCTTGAAAGTATGGAAAGCAACGCTAATCTTAGCAGGATTTGAATTCAGAATGTAGAAGGCTAAAAATTAAATGCCACTAGCCGTTCCATCCAACACACTGACAATAATAATTTATAGGGAAAAGCTATAGATGTCGACATGAAATAACATAAAAATACTTCAAACTTGACATAACCATATTTTTTTTTTGGTTTATTTATTCGTATATTTATTGCTGTTTCATGTTTTTAAAAATATTAAAAAGGAAATAGTCTCATTTTTCAGAAACCCAAACAAAGCATCATGGGAAAAAAAATATTACTTTTAGAAAAGAAGAGAAAGAAAATTAGGTTGCCCGTTTTTTTTTTTTGTTTTTTTTTTTGCATATGGATTGTCTTCGTATTATAACATTTTTTTTTTTTTTGGTTCTTCCTTTCCTTTGTTGCTGATGCTGTTATGCATGTCATTTGAAATATTGATACTAGAGGTTAAATGTTATTTTAACTATTTGTCTCAAGTCAAAACACATTTTAGCATTCACAGCAATTGAAGTTTCTAATCTATTCCAAATTGCGATAAAGGGCATGAAGTATAACTGTATGCCTATTCTTTTCAAGTCTGTGTCAAATGCAAATTTGGAATGGAATTTGAAAAGAAAAGAAAGAGAAAAAGAGAAAAAGACACAAATTCAGAGAGGGGGTGAGGAGAAATAGAGATGTGGACGGAAAGGGAGAGAAGGGAGGGAGAGAGAGAGAGAGGGGCAGAGAGAAGTTTGGTTCCCAGGAAAAAAAAACTGGCATAGCAAGATCAACACATGCCATTATTTTACAAGCTGGGCAGATGAGTAAATATGGAAATTCATATGTGTGTGTGCATGCGTGTGTGTGTGGTGTGTGTGTGTGTGCATGTGTGTGTGTGTGTGCATGCACAAACACACACGCAAAATACACCCATATTCAATGTGTGCATGTGTCCATGCATGAATGAGTGTATGTATGTATGTATATATATATATCTTACACATATACATTCATGAGTATATTTCTATGTATGCAAGTATATATATGTGTATATATATATATATATATAATATATATATATATATCTTACACATATACATTCATGAGTATATTTCTATGCATGTATGTATATATATATATGTTCATTTGCATATAAGTGTGTGATTGTACAACTGTGTCAGTATGTGCACACACACACACACACAAATATATATATACAAACATAACTATACAATATAGATATTAGTTATATACACTTATGACACAACATACAAATGTGTATTCATTATATTTCCATTTGTAAAACAACTACTCATACATGAGTCAACAAGCCAAACTAAGTGGTTTCGTCACCTACTGCATAAAAAAAAAATAGCTAAAATTTTCTTGAACCAAGACACCATCTTAAGAAACGAGGAAGTATACATTAGATAATCTAGTGTAGTAATAGGGACAATGCATGTCAATAAAAGATAGAATGGTCAGAGCTGCGAAGTCTTTGATCAATGCAACTGTTGAACCACAGACAAATTTGAGCCAAACATTAACAAAAATATAGTTTGATTCACAACCCATGAGCTCTTGGGCTCAATCCCACTGCATGGCACCCTGGGCAAGTGTCTTCTGCCACAGCCCTGGACCGACCAATATCATATGAGTGGATTTGGTAGAAGGAAACTGAAAGAATCCTATTGTATGTATATGATATGTAGTTTGTGCATATTGAATATAAGATATGTTTATATATTTGTTTTGCAAGATTCTTGATGTGAAATCGTGTGTTGAAACAGATATTGTTGTATTTAGGGTGGACATGTTGCCAGTTTAGTCAATAAAAACACACACACACACTATATATTTGGTGTTACTTTGCTTCAGCATTATCTATTTTTTTTTACATTAATCTTATTTCGGCCAGAGTTCTTTCGTCCCACTCCTGTGACCTCATCAGTGGTCCTTGGCTTTCTCCTTTCTTATTTGTGTCTCCCCACACAAATAAGAAAGAAGAAAGTAAAGGACCACTGATGGGGTCACAGGAGTGTGATGAAAGAACTCTGGCAGAAATAAGATTAAGATTAATGTAAAAAATAAAGCTGAAGTAAATTAACACCAAATATATAGTGCGTGTGTTTTTATTGGCTAAACTGGCAACATGATCATTCCTAAATACAAGAATATAAGATATTTCTCAACATATGAAATTATCATTAACACTTTAAGACATATATTGTGTCCTTTAAATAAAAAATATATATAGTTTACTAAAACGAACTGATAAGCACACATACAACATCCAAAGGTACATCTCTTTGCCTCTGATGAATTTATACTCATGTCACATAAAGGTAAATTTAATGTACAAATTTGTAATTAAATCATTGAGTATTAATTGAAACGGCTACAAGAAGCAAAGATGACCAATTTATCGTTGATAATAAACAATTATTAACTTCCTAATCTCTGTTTTCTTTTCTTTTAAATGGATAATATATATATATTAGGAGTGGCTGTGTGGTAAGTAGCTTGCTAACCAACCACATGGTTCCGGGTTCAGTCCCACTGCGTGGCACCTTGGGTAAGTGTCTTCTGCTATAGCCCCGGGCCGACCAATGCCTTGTGAGTGGATTTGGTAGATGGAAACTGAAAGAAGCCTGTCGTATATATGTATATATATATATATAAGTGTGTGTGTGTGTATATGTTTGTATGTCTGTGTTTGTCCCCCCAGCATTGCTTGACAACCGATGGTGGTGTGTTTACGTCCCCGTCACTTAGTGGTTCGGCAAAAGAGACCGATAGAATAAGTACTGGGCTTACGAAGAATAAGTCCCAGGGTCGATTTGCTCGACTAAAGGCGGTGCTCCAGCATGGCCGCAGTCAAATGACTGAAACAAGTAAAAGAGTAAAGAGAGTATATATATATATATTTATATTTTTTATCCATATATATATATATATATATACATATTTTTTTATGCGCCCTTTTCAAGTCTAGCCAGGCTCATGGGCCTGGTTTCCCTGTTTCTGTGGCATATGTGTTATAACCACTAAGCCACACCTACTCCCCACACACACATGTATGTATGTGCGTGTGCATGTGTGTGTGCGTGTGCGTGTGCGTGTGCGTGTGCATGTGCGTGTATGTGTGTATGTGTGTATTGTATGTATTGCATGTATGTATGCATGCATGTTATGCACAGTATGTATGTATTGTATGTATGTATGTATGAATGTGTGTGTACCTCTTTGACTTGGCATCACATAATAGTTGTAAACAAGCTTCACCATCAGGGAAGTGGTGTTGTTTCCAATCTTCCGTGGAACCAGGTGAGAGTAGACAAAAGGAAGGGCATCGAGCCATGGGAAATCTGGCCATGGAAAATCTACCTCAACCAAGTCCATCTGACCCATGAATGTATGGATAAGTGGACATTAAAATGATCATACACACACACACATATATATATTCATACATACATACATAACCAACATCCTCTCATATCTGTTTTCCATACTGGTAAGGATAGGACAGTTTGACAGAACTGGCAAACTGCAGGATTGCCTCAAGTTCCACTCCCAACTTTAGCATGGTTTCTGTGGCTGAATGCCCTTCCTAATGTCAGCCACCTTATAGAGTGTACTGGGTGCTTTTTATCGCACCACCAGCATAAGTGCTTTTTATATGACACCAGCATGGGTGTGTTTTACACACACACACACACACACACAAGGCGGCGAGCTGGCAGAAACATTAGCACGCCGGGCGAAATGCTTAGCGGTATTTCGTCTGTCGTTACGTTCTGAGTTCAAATTCCACCGAGATCGACTTTGCCTTTCATCCTTTCGGGGTCGATAAATAAAGTACCAGTTTTGCACTGTGATCGATGTAATCAACTTAATCCCTTTGTCTGTTCTTGTTTGTCCCCCTCTATGTTTAGCCTTTGTGGGCAGTAAAATACACACACACACACACACACACTTAAAATGCACCTCATCCAGAATTCTCATGAATTTGACCAAATGAACTGCCTAACTCGAAATGTCTGAATATCCCTCAGGCACATAATATCCCCTTAGCATTATTCTCTAGCAGAATTACCAGGCAACAGTGTGACCCAAGAATTACAGGAACAATCCACACAGTTTCCATCTTTCACTCACATGGCATAGATTGACTCAAGGCTAAAGACAAGTGTTTCACAACCAGAATCCACATGATCATTGTGGGATCGTATAAGATTTTATCATTAAAATTTATGTCTAACTGATTATGCTTCTACAAAACACAAAATATTGAGTAGCCCATCACACTCAAAAGGGCCCCTGAATAAGTTTTGTTTAACCCTTTAGTATTTAAACCGGCCATATCCGGCCAAAATATCTAATCTGTTTTATATTCAAACTGACCAGATCCAGGCTCTCACACCTACCCTACAATATTATTCTACATTAAGTAATTACACCATCAAGATCTTGAAGATATGAGATAATGCATGATTAATTCAAATCAATGTGAATCAATAGGCATTATGCTTGATAGAATAATATGAACACTAAAGGGTTAAAGATGATGAACAAAGCACTCACGTTTCCAGGGGTAAATTATCCGCAAAGAATCCCTCTCAACACATGGCTATGATGCCTCCCAACTACTTCTGCTCCTGATCAGAGATGCACATATTGTCAGCCACCAAGGGACATACTCAACTGAATAAGGTCAAACAACTGACAAGCAAATCTGGTATTGAGCAGAAGTTTTGCTGTGGCCCATCTTTTATACCAAGACAAAGCAATGTACATGATGGCACTTCCAATTAGTTATTGTATTATTATTATTACCAGTATTATTATTATTATTATTATTCTAACAGCAGCAAGCTGGCAGAGTTGTAATGCTGGGACAAAATGCTTAGCAACATTTCTTCCAACTCTTTAACATTCTGAGTTCAATTCCCACTGAGGTCAGCTTTGCCTTTCATTTTTAAGGGTCAATAAAGTAAAATGAATACTGGGATCAATGATATCAATTAGATATCAATTAACATCAATGGAAAAATCCAGTGAAATCTGTGAAAATACAGTCAGTATATCTATTGGTAATCCGGGTGGAGTACTGGTATGTAGATGAAGATATGCAAGTAAGAATTTCTGTCAGGACCAAAGTGGGGTGACCATGTGAGCGTATAATGTATAGTTGGAATTTATAGAAAAACAGAAGACGAAGACAGGTGTATGAATAACAAGCAAGTGTATAAGTTTGATGCTCAGGGAAAAATGAAAAAAGCCGTTTATGTTTTGAGCTTATGCTCTGCAACAGAAAGGAATAAGAGAAAATAAACAGAGAGAGAATGAAAAGAACTTGTAGATTTCAGTGGTCTAGCATGGGAAATGATTGGAAAAGAAGAGGTTACCCCAGTTTGATCCTGACCAAACTTCCTACTCTTTGGACTTGCATATCTGTACCACTTCCCAAACTTTCAGTAACTCTCTTCATCTACATACCAGCACTCCACCTGGATTACCACTGGATCTACTGCCTCTGCTCTCATGGATTTTCTTCATATATATATATACACACACACACACACACACACACACACACATACATACACAGAGAGTTGAAAAACTATTAGTTCTAAATCTGAATGAGAAATAGCAGCAACATTCGTCCTAACCAGGACTGCCACTTTATGTTGGCAAATAAACTTTGCTCTATATAGTTGAAATTTACAGAAAAACAAGAGACAAAGACAGGTGTATGAACAAGAAGCAGGTGTATTAGTATGACGCTCTGAGAAAAATGAAAAAGCCTTTGATGTTTCAAGCATATGCTCTTCAACAGAAAGGAACAAAAGAAAATAAACAGAGAGAGAGTGAAAAAAAAACTTGTAGATTTAGCAATCAAGCATGTTCTCTTCCTCCTCCTAAAATTGCTGATCTTGTGCTAAAATTTGAAAGAATTATTATTCTGTTATTTGTCACCCCTTCTCTACCTACTTTTTCCCCAAGCTTCCCCCCAACTCATATTTTTTTAACACTACTCTACCATTCACCCCTCAATTTTACCCAGTCTCAACTCCTCATCTGCTCTCCTACACCTTTCCACACACCCTTCCTGTTCTTCTCCCAGGGCTCACCCAACACCTTGTCATCCCCACATTTATCTCACTTTCCAGCTCCACCCCTATTACTCCTACTACACCCCTTAAAAATCCAAGCTACCATGTAACTTCCCTTCAGCAAGAAAACATTTCTGGCCCTTCCTTCACATAAACCTACTTCCCTCTCTATTACAGTATCACTCAGTCAAAGGGTATCTTAGTCTTGTGAGATACACGGCAACCTCACTAATGCTGGTGCCACAGAAAAAAGCATGCGGGGTACTCTGTAAAGTGATTGGTTTTAGAAAGGGCATCTAGTTGCAAAAACCATACCCAAAGCAGACATTGGAGCTACTAGATCCTGTCAAACTCTCCAACCCATACCAGCATAGAAGATAGGCACTAAATGATGATGATATATATTCATGCATGTGTGTGTGTGAATGAATAATACATACACACATGCACGTCTGTGTGTGCTCATTGATGTATATTATATATATTATATATACAATTCTTTGCTAAGTATGGTATGAATGAGTAGCAATTACATGTTTTAAAATGTAAGCATAAGTAATCGTTTGTGCATACACGCACACTCATGCGCACACACGCAGTTTTTAACTAGTAACAAACATACTTTATACAACTGATTAGTTATGGTAGCACCTCTTACGTAAGTACTACATTGTAAGCATTGTTCAATAGCACCAAATTAACTCCAATTGAACAGTTTTTATGATTAAAGATCTACTACTGTGACAATCCCATCACATGGCATGCACACACACACACACACCAAAGTAATGCAACTCAATCAAAGAGAAGAAGCTTTAGAATACCTCACCCATATCTGATATGACATTGCAGCAACACAAAAAAAAAAAAAAAAAAAACATTCTAGACTACGTCCAGTCGAAAGCCATTGAACTTGTTGGCAAAAAACTTATCGACCAGCTTCTATGTATGAAAGCATGATAATCCAGCATGCATCTGCTCCTGAATCTGTTGGTCATAGGTGACCCTAGTTTCTGCATCTGTAGGTAGCTTATGGCAAGCTGAAATAACTGCAATCCCTTACACAATTTATATAATCTGGCTGTTGTGTCTGGGGAGAGTCATTTTCTTTCTGTGCCTTATAATGTAACACACTCACCGGTAAAATTTCCACTTATTTCTTATTTTTATTTTCCTAAAATTTTTGTTTGGAAATTTTACCAGTGAGTGAATTAAATTATAAGGCACAAACAGAAAATGACTCTCCCCAGATACAACAGAATATGCTTCAACACGCGAACTCATAAAGAATCTTGCAAACCAAATCCAAAAACGAAATATAATCTGGCTGATTTTTCCAGATTGCCAATGTCCTGGTGATTAGTGTATGTAATCACACATTAATCATACAATACACTAATACAAAGGAATAGATTCTTTTGTAAAACCATCTCAGAAATCTCCTATTGAAGACAGGTATGATGCCTATGTATGAACAGCTAAGCTACATGGCAGTGAGACATGGGTTGTGATTACTGAGGATATGCGAAGGCTTGAAAGAAATGAATGCTGGATGGGAGCATATATGTCAGAGTGTAAATGACTTAAGAGAAAAACTGGGAATATGAGGCATCAGATGTTTAGTGCAAGAGAGAAGGCTATACTGGTATGGTCATGTAATGTGTATGAATGAAGATAGTTGCATCAAGAGGTGCTGATCTTTAATTGCAGAAGGAACGTGTGGGAGGAGTAGACCCAGAAAGACATGGAATGAAGTAGTGAGAAAGGATCTACAGACATGGGGACTCACAGAGGGGACGACAGGGGACACAGATACCTGGAAGTTTACCTAGCTTGAAAAGACATTTAAAGCTAAGAAAAGTATGGTTGTCCCTGCATACAGGCTTGTCCCCAGGAACTGTCTCCAACTGATCATTCCTAATATTGTGAGCTTGTAGGTGGTGGTGCCACATTAAAAGCATCCATACTAGTGCCATGTAAATATATCCATACCAGTGTTGCATAAAAGCACCCAGCATGCTCTGTAAAGTGGTTGATGTTAGGAAGGGATATTAATGACTCATAGGGACTCATGTCTAGAAACAGAGGTTGGGGGTAACCATGGGTATGCTCCCCCTAGAAAATCCAGCTCCAAAAAAGCCTCATGATAGCAAAGGAGAATGGGCACCAGCCAGCACAAAGGTTGGGGTGGGCTGCACCTGCCTACCTCAGTTGCTATGGCATTGAAGTAGATCTTGCCACCCCTAATTAACAGGGACAAAACCTGGATTTAAAACACAGGAGGATGATGATGATGATGATGAGGGACCTGGTATTTCGTTATGCAACCATAATATACTATAAGGTATATTAAAGATTTTTTTTATAAATCAATACTGGTTCTACTGTGTTAGCAGTGCACTTTACACCACTTTTGAAAAACCAGCAATGATTTTTGTTATGTTTAGTATCCGAGGATACGAAATGTCGTAACAAGAATCAGTTATGGCTATAATTTCTATAGAATATCTGTAGAGATAACCGTAACAAGTTAAGAATAGTATCCAGCCATAGAAACCATGCTAAAACAAACATGGAGCCTGAGCAGTAGTTCTTCAGCTGGTTTGTTCCTGTTAAGCTGTCTAACCCATGCCAGCATGGGAAACAAACTGATGATGATGATGGTGGTGGTGGTGGTGATGGTGGTGATGATGATGGTGGTGGTGGTGGTGGTGATGATGGTAATGGTGGTGATGGTGATGATGATGATGGTGGTGATGATGATGATGGTGGTGATGGTGATGATGGTGGTGATGGTGATGATGATGGTGGTGGTGGCGGTGGTGGTGATGATGGTGGTGGTGATGATGGTGGTAATGATGATGGTGGTGGTGGTGGCGATGATGGTGGTGGTGGTGGCCATGATGGTTATGGTGGTGGTGGTCATGATGGTTATGGTGGTGGTGGTGGTGGCGATGATGGTGGTGGTGGTGGTGATGATGATGGTGGTGGTGATGGTGGTGATGGTGGTGATGGTGGTGATGGTGGTGATGGTGCTGATGGTGGTGATGCTGATGAGGCTAACTAAACCTGCAAGGTTGAAGCTGAAACGTCAATGATGCAAATGGCTACAAACAGATGTGTACTCTTTTCTCTCGACTATTTCTCCCACTGCTATGATAGTTTTTGCTCATGGAAGTTAACTAGACGCCTGCAAACATTGACTCAATACACCCATCTCACTTCCTCTTCCTGCTTTTGCCGCTCAATCAGTCTCCCCTAACACTCCCCCCCACCATGTCTCACACTAACGGTTAGTCACTATATCTAATCCTTCTTTCCCACCTGTAAACATCAAGGATTAGTAATTCCTTGTTCAGCCATGCTTTACACACTGCAGACATTGACTTGTAGTTGTTTAACATGAAACATCAACTGCATCAGTTCATCCAGTCTTGGTGAGCCTGTAATAGGTCATAGGCAGGGCTGGGTTAAGACCCATCAAGGCCCTAAGCACTTAAAAGGTTTTGGTGCCCCCATAAAAGATTATGTAATTCAAAATATAAACAATAACAAACCATAAAATGAATTTTTATTTTTCAAAACGAAACAAAAAAGTAAGAGGGAAAATAATGTTTATTTTTGTATGCTTCCACTTTATTTATATTTGAAAAGTTCCCTCCTACTTTTTTGAATTGCAAAGTCTTTGAATCAGATCCTCAAAATTAATCTTAAGTAACACATCTGAATCTATACTTTGTAAAGATAAAGGCATCTCAAATATTATTTTAGCAAGTTTAAAGTGATTTCTTTTGTGCTGTAAACTATTTACCATTTCTGTAGTGCCCCCTCCTTCCCTTGAGGCTCCAAGCACATGCTTATTTTGCTTAATGGTTAATCCAGTGCTGGTCATAGGTGCAGCACCTTTTGTTTGACTAAAAACATAAAATATACACAAAGATTGAAGCAGACCATCACAGGCGTACAAGCACAGAGATAAGACAGACCACATAGATAAAGAGACAGGTTTGCATTGCTGTTGGTAAAAAAAAAACATAGATAATGACAAGCTGATGTATAATAATAATAATAATAATGAAATTATTGTATACAGTGCTCAGGTGCACCACAACTTGTCAGAAAGTGCATATAAAGTATATGCAGTAATGTAGAAATGTCTGGAAAGGGAACAGTGTGTGAGTCAGATACATGCTTGCGTGTGTATGGAGAGGAGAAAATCAGGTGTAGTGTTGGCAAATCTCAGAAAGCATGGAAGTTTTGAAGGATGCAGTGCTCCGACAACTAACAACCGATGCCGGCAGTTTGTTCCATGCTTCAGCAACTCTCAGCATGAAAAAATGTTTCCTGAAGTCATGGGAGCTGTGCTGTTTTCTGACTTTGTAAATATGTCCACGGGTGTTAGATGGGTGGAGTTTGAAGAGGAAATATGTCCACGGGTGTTAGTTAAACTCAGAGAGAAGGAAGAGGTATAGAAAAGCACACGGACACATACAGAGACTATTTGAGAAAGGGTGGAAACACACATTAGACAATCAACAACTATCTTTATATATATATATATATATATTGTGTGTAAGGCAGTGACTGTCTTATACATTGAGAAAGAAAAACTAGAAAATACTTGTTGTGGCAATGAAATAACAAAAACAATTCAGAAAAGAATGTCAACAACCAATACTGTAGAATCAACATTTAGATAACATTATGAGGACTAATGGGAATAATTAGTTCACTACATCATCTGTACTTTAAGGAAAAACTGATTCAAATATAGAGATAGTCTTCATTTTAAACTTGATTCCTTACCCGGCAACGATGAGTTAACTTGTTTTCACCCAATTTGTCTTTGTCAGAGAGCGATGACAAAACTCGTCCAAAACATAATTTCAAAAACAGCCACAGATGAGTTTAAACACCAATTCTCGGCATTTCTCGGTTTTTATCTGGTGTTTTTTTTACAAATTTGGTTATGAAAATTGAAAAAAAATATAGGCACAGGAGTGGCTGTGTGGTAAGTAGCTTGCTAACCAACCACATGGTTCTGGGCTCAGTCCCACTGCATGGCACCTAGGGCAAGTGTCTTCTACAATAGTCTCAAGCCGACCAAAGTCTTGTGAGTGGATTTGGTAGACGGAAACTGCAAGAAGCCCATCATGTGTGTGGTGTGTGTGTGTGTGTGTGTGTGTGTGTGTGTGTGTGTGTGTGTGTATATATATATATATATATACATACACACATGTGTGTGTGTGTGTATATGTGTTTGTCCCCCACAACAACGCTTGACAACCAATGTTGGTGCATTTGCACTTAGTGGTTTGGCAAAAGTTACCCATAGAATAAGTACTAGGCTTCCAAAGAATAAGTCCTGAGGTCAATTTACTCGACTAAAGGCAGTGCCCCAGCATAGCTGCAGTCAAATGACTGAAACAAGAGTAAAAGAGAAAAAGAGTATATAAAAAGATTTTTGAGAGTAAAAGAGTAAAATAAATGCACAATTCCTCTTTACTTTTGATGATAAAGTTGGAAAAAAAAAGCAATGAATAAAAAAATTTTTTTTAAATATAGGAAGACAAGTTATTTTGTTATTGCCGAAAATGGTATCGTTCTTCAAAAAAAAAATTCCAAGTAAAATACTGGAAATACATAAAAACAGAAGTTATTTCCATATTCAGCTTTAAAAATACTAAAAAAAAAAAAAAAGCCTAGTGAGTGAATTTGGTAGACAGAAACTGAAAGAAGCCCATCGTATATATGTATATATATGTCTGAAAATGAAACATTTTCTCCAAAAAAAAGTCCCCGTGGAAGGGGTCAATGGGAAATAATTATCTTCAGTGCACAAAAATAGTATCTTTTTTTATCTTTTACTTGTTTGTCATTACATTGTGGCCATGCTGGAGCACTGCCTTCAAAAGGTTTTAATTGAATGGATCACTCCCAGTACTTACCTCATTTTTTAAATATTTTTTGAAAATCTGGTAATTAGTTTTTCAGACACTGTTGCCAAACCACTAAGTTGCAGGGATGTAAACAAATCAACACCAGTTGCCAAGCAGTGGTGGTGGGGCACTGACAACGACACATGCACAAGGATATATAAATGTATATACATGTGTGTCTGTTCATGTGTGTGTTCCTATGTGAGTGTGTGTGTGTGAGTGTATGTGAGTGTGTATGTGAATGAGTGTGAATGACAGACTTCCACAGTCTCCATCTACCAAATTCACTCACAGGGTATTGGTCAGCCCAGGGCTAAAGAAGATGACATTTACTCAAAGTGCTGTACATTGAGATTGAACCCAAAGCCACACTGTTGCAAAGTTAGTTTCTTAAGCACACAGCCATGCTTGTGCCTATACTGAATGAATAAAGACTACTTCAACAACCCATTATTAAACATTTGTTTGCTGCTAACCCACAGAAATATATCTGAGCAAAAAAAGACCCCTTGTCAGAAAGACTGTGTGTCATGAAGCAGGGGTGAGGGAGCTTGTGAGTCCTTGGAGGGTGGGGTACTTACTGGCTCATGAAAGGGAGTTTGTAAGCATGTGAGGAAAGATTTGTGAGGGTGGACACAGGTTTGTTGCAAGTGTGTATGATGTTTGAATGTATGTATATGTGTGTATAGGTGAATGAATGAGAGAGAGAGAGAGGAAGAGTGCAAAATAGAGAGAGAGTGAGCATATGCATGAACATATTGTTCTTTAATCCAGAGTAGTCCTGATCAACCAGATCTACGGCTCAACACCTTGTTCATCAAACAACCGTGATCCACAGATTAAGCAGACCTTTGACTCAAAATCTAACTGGTCAAATAACTTGGTGTGATCTACAGATCAAGTAGACTTGTTACTCAACTGCTAACTGATCAAACAGACCAAGTGTGATTCACAGATCAAGCAGATAGACATATGGCTCAGCAGCTAGTTCAACAAACAACTGTGATACACAGATCATGGCTCAACAGACTTATGGCTCAACAGTTAACCCTAAGAGACAAGCAGAGATCCACAAATCCATTGTACTAGACATTCCATCTCTCTGCATAATGGAAAACCATATCACATTCTTTGACATAATGTGATTTACTGTTGCATAAGTACAATGTAGTAAAGGCACATGCCTTAGTGGCTGGGATATTCAGCTCACGATTGTAAAGTCATAAGTTCAATTCTCAGTGATGTGTTGAGTCTTTGAGCAAGATATTTTATTTTCA
>NW_021836836.1:5000-37248 GCF_006345805.1 Octopus sinensis | reverse complement strand
CATATATATATATATATATATAATTATATATATATATCACATGAAAAGTCTTGCACAACAAATATTATATATATATATAATAATTACACATATATATATATATATATCTATATATATATATATATACATAAAAAATGCCTGTTAAGTACAGTATGTTGAAATCCTTAATCCTTATGCAAGCATGAAGATATTACAGTGTCCAATAAACTATACAGCGTAAATTACATTTTTCATCTTAGTGGCACTGTGAGATAGCATTTTAGAGGATGCAAAAGAGAGGGAAAATATACACTTTGTCAAAATTGTTTTTCACAGTAAAGCTATTAACTATGTCTTTAAAATCCTCCACAAGAACTTGGTTATTCTTCACATGTAGAATAAACGTTTAAGAGATTATATCACCAAGAACTGTGTTCTCGTTCCATTTGCAGTGACATTACTCCTGCGAATCTGTATTTAGCTTCTTTTTATCAATCAAGACAAAATCTTGGAATCACCTAAATCCACAGGCAGACTTGTAGATTGCAGGACAAAAGACAGCCCCATGTTTTTTTTAGCGTCATAACTGTGAAGTAGGATTAAAGAAGTCATTGGACCATATTTTCTTGATTGTGATTGATTTTTCTCTCTCTTTCATTCTCTTCTCCATCTGTTTGTCTGTCTCTTCCCACCCCCTCTCTCCATATTTTTAAAAGTCTTTGTGAAAATTACTTGATACGGTTTTACTAAGTATAAAAAACAGATTTAAAAAGAGTTTTAAAAAAAAATTATTAGTTATTTACTAGAATGTCACTAACCTTTGTGTATATGCACAAACACACACACACATACATATATATATACATAAGTGGAGAAGGCTAGCTACTGGATTTGGTTAAAAAGACAATGAGTGATGGCTAGAAGTATATTGAGTTCTTCATAACCAGCTGATCTAGCAAGCGGGGCCTCATATCAGTGAGGGGGGCTGGTGTGCATTGATGCCGTCGAGAGGTAGGCCCCGAAATGGCGCGCCTTCTCTCCTGATGACCCCATACACTTGCTAGCTTCCGGTATACGGAGCTTTTAACTGGTAGCACTTGCATGTGCAAGTTGTTTGCAAGACATGTATATAAAATTTGAGGGTATAATTATAATCCAGACTAGCACCCCTTTTAGCACTTCATGTATAAACCTGGTTAATGTAGTATTCAGTTAACCCTTTGTTAAATGCAAATGCAATACTTGTTCATTCACATACACACATACATACGTACATATATCTGACGAACTAACTGTTACTTTCTCAGATGCAGCACGGATTTTTGCCAGTGAACAGGTCGCGATCTTAAAGCGGCGAAAATATTTTGACAAATTAAACTTAAATGTTGGAGTGAATTGAACGGCTTTTGTGTGTTTCTTAAATGGCTTACAAACACCTTCCACGCTGCAATTGTTTTCGTTCCAGCACACGATCTCAGATCAAGTCACTTGCTATGCGAGTACATCTCCTTTATTCACATTGTTTGAATTAATCCTGCATTATCTCATAGCTTTGAGATTTTGACGACGTGGTTGCTTATTCATAGAGTGACATTGTAGGGTAGGTGTGAGAGGTCGGACCTGACCAATTTAAACATAAAACAGAATATTTTGGCCAGATATAGTTAGTTTGAATACTTAAGGGTTAAACTGCTATAGATTATAAAAGGAACACTTTGCAAATCCAAAGTATTGTTCAATATGCGTAAAATATGCCTCACAGATTGTATAACGATAATTAAAAAGAGGAAATGAGAAATTTAAATTGATGCTCGGATTTCTAGTTACTCTTTACTCTCTTTTACTTGTTACAGTCATTTGACTGCGGCCATGCTGGAGCACCGCCTTTAGTCGAGCAAATCTACCCTGGAACTTATTCTTTTGTAAGCCCAGTACTTATTCATCGGCCTCTTTTGCCGAACCGCTAAGTGACGGGGACGTAAACACACCAGCATTGGTTGTCAAGCAATGCTAGGGGGACAAACACAGACACACACACACACACACACATACACACACACACACATATATATATGTGTTTTAATATTTTGGGGTTTGGATTCCTTCTTCAGGAAATCTTCTGAGATGTGTGTTGTGAGCAGACCTCAAGGTTTCCTAAAGAGGTTCTGACCTAAAAATCGTGATATGCAAGGTAAAACTTACAAACAGTACCATCGACTTGTATTAATTCTTACAACTTGTATTGTCTTGGCTTTAAAAAAAAGTTTAAAAAACAATTATTTAATGTACTTCTGTGTTTTTGTTTTTTAAAATAAGGTGATAAATTGCAAGTGATTTTTTTTTTGTTTTTATTTCTAGCATATCAAATCACCACATAGTGGTTTCCTCATTCACTTTTAGATTTATGTAAATAATGGTACTGCTGTGGTGTTGGCCAAGTATAAAAGAATGTGTATTACTGTGTGTTTGAAAATAAGAGAAGAGGAATCCGAAGAGATGGAGAAGAGGAGAGGAGATAGGAGAATAGATAAAATTGATAAGTGTTTTGTTGTCAATAGTATATAAATACCATGTTCCTTGCCTTAATGCTATTGATGTGTGTGTATGTATGTATATATATATGTATATATGTATATATATATATATATATATATATATATATATGTATGTATGTATGTATGTCATGCTACAATGTACTATAAACCTCTGAATACAAATCTAATCCAATGGATAGTTTGTATAATGAAAAGCTTCCTGGGGAAGGAAGTATTTGTATGTAAGCTATGTGTTTGTGTGTGCATGGGTGTGCAATGTGTATGCTTGAGTGCATGTGTATGTGTAAGAGAGAGAAAGAGAGTGGGAGAGAGAGAGAGAGTATGTGTGTGTGTGTGTGTGTGTATATATATACTTGGCATTTAATATGGAAATCCTGAATGAAGTTGCTAATCATGGTGACTGTGTTTAGGGAGAGTGAGAATAGGGGGCAGGAAAGAGATTCATCGAATTTGGAAAGCTTAATCTATTTATTTAATCTATTTTTCTTATTTTGGGTTTCTTTAGAATTGGTGGCTTTGAACTGGAATTTGCTCATTTGCTTCCATCACTGTCTGTCTTTACTCTCTCTCTCTCTCTCTCTTTCTATACCCATCCCTCTCTCTCTCTCTCTCTCTCTGCATTGCCAGCAATCTGAACAGTGGTGCTCTGCTGCCAACACCATCACACATCTACCTCAGTCAGCCACCAACCATGACCATCCACACCACCACTGCCACCACTAACAACAACAACAACATTGATTTACTGCTGCTCGCATTGATTTACTATTCATATATATATCCTCGGAGTTGACCCTAATTTGTGTACCGTAAATTGATTCATGCATTCCAATGTTAGAAGACCTCCATGAATATATATATATATATATATATATATATATATATATATACACACATCATGTATGTATATATATATACATATATACATACGTGTGTGTGTGTATATATATATATATATACATACGTGTGTGTGTGTGTATATATATATATATGTTATATATATATATATATATATACATACGTGTGTGTGTGATATATATATATATTGTATATATATATATGTATATATATATACACACATACATACATATATACATATGTGTGTGGGTGTTGCAACTCATGCAACCATGGAAAAGTGGACATTACAATGGTGATACACATACACACACAACGTATTTATATACACTTGTATACAGACACACAGACACATATTTATGTATATATATATATAGTTCCACACACAAAGCATTAGTCTTCCCAGTTCTTTATCAAGTAAGAGATGCGAGAGGGGGGGTATAGTGGAGATTAGGAATCAGGTTGTGGTGGGGGGAGTTGACAGCTGAAGCCGATTAAAGGCCAGGGGTTGTGCCCATGTGCTGAACTCTAGGCCAAATCAGAGTTTAAAATGAAACTATTCATTCACGGGCCTTTTAACATTTCTTAATAATGGGGCCACCAATATAGTATACTGTAGTAGATTAGAGCCAAGCGCAGCATTGTAAATGTAGGATAGTGTAACGCTGGCATTGCTCTGAGGAAATATTTGTAAATGTAGGCGTCGTTGTGTGGTTATGAAGCTCACTTTGTTACTTCATGGTTCCGGGTTCAGTCCCACTGTGTGGCACCTTGGGCAAGTGTCTTTGACAATAGCTCTGGGTTAACCAATGCTTTATGAGTGGTTTTGGTAACTGGAAACTGAAAGAAGCCCATCATATATATATATAGGAATGGCTGTGTGGTAAGTAGCTTGTTTACCAACCACATGGTTCCGGGTTCAGTCCCACTGCGTGGCACCTTGGGCAAGTGTCTTCTGCTATATCCTCGGCCCGACCAATCCCCTTCATCAGGGGCAGTGGCATTAACACTTCTGCTGTAGGTGCGGGTCTTCTTGTGTAGAGCAAGGTGCCAGATGTCTTGGTCCTTTGTCATCTCCTCTGTAAGGTTCAGTGTCTAGAGACCACCCTTCAGTATATAAAATCTTCAAAGCCACAGTCAAACCAGCTCTACTGTATGGCTCAGAAACCTGGATGTTATCAAAGAAGCTTGAGAGGTAGTTGGATGGAACCTACACTCGCCTCCTTATGAGAGCTCAAAATCTCTCGTGGATGCATCATCCAACTAAAGTACAAATATATGGGAAACTACCACCTGTGTCATCTCTTGTGAAAGGTAGAAGAGTCCAGTTTGCTGGACACTGTTGTAGAGCTGAAAACGAGGTACTTTCTACTCTTCTCCTCTGGAAGCCATCTGCTCATGATACCAGAGGGCGCACACTCTCCTACCCTGATGTAATCTCCAGGGATACAGGCACCCAGCAACAGGAGCTCCGTAATGCCATGATGGACCGTGAAGTCTGGCGTAGCATGGTAAATTCCATTGTCTCGACCACGGTCGAACAATTACGGTGATATGTATAAATGTATGTATATACATGTATATATGTATATACATGTATGTATGTATATACATATATATATGTATGTATATATGGAGTGGTTGGAGTTAGGAAGTGCATCCAGCCGTAGAAACACTGCCAGATCTGACTGGGCCTGATGAAGCTTTCCGGCTTCACAGACCCCAGTTAAACCGTCCAACCCATGCTAGCATGGAAAACGGACGCTAAATGATGATGATGATGATGTGTGTGTGTGTGTGTGTCTCAATGTATGTGTCCCTCTTCACCAAATGACAACTTGCGTTTTTCCTTTTTTTGTTTTATGTTCTTGTGTAACTTAAAGGGTAAAGACCCCCTTCGGTCATGAATGACCATGGGATTGCACCTAGAAAGTTACCCTCCTAGACACAAGTCCGGGCAAGGTTGTTTATGGAAGGCCAGCAGTCGCCCATGCATACCAGCCTCCCCTCTCCACGCCACCAGTGTTATACAAGGGAAAGACAAAGGTCGATACAGCTTGACACCTGTGACGTCGCAACTCATTTCTACAGCTGAGTGAACTGGAGCAACGTGAAATAAAGTGCCTTGCTCAAGAACACAACACGCAGCCCGGTCCGGGATTCGAGCTCACAACCTCACGATCGTAAGCTCGACACTCTAACCATTGAGCCATGCGCCTTCACAGACTGTGTAACTTAACAGTTCAGCAAAAGAGATAGTATAAGTATCCAGATTTATAAAAACCAAGAACAGTAGTGCCAGTTTGTCTTGACTAAACTCTTCGAGGCACTACCCCAGTGTGGCCACAGTCCAATTACTGAAGCAACCAAAAGAAAAGATAAAAGGAATATCTATTTCTGTTTTTTTTCTCCTTTATTTATTTTAATTTTTTTTTTTGTTTTGACATGTCATTTTTCAACCAATGTTTATTTGGTCTTTGAACTGTTTGCACTCTTCGTTTAAATGAAGAGGTCTGGCTGGCTGATTCTTCTTTGGATTGTAATGAAATTACGGGGGGTGGGTAGTAGGGTAGTAGGTGAGGTTTCTTACATTTTTCTTCTTGTTTTTCTTTTCTTTTTTTTTTTTTTTAGTTTTCTTTCTGCCTGTTTTATTTTTATAAGTTAGTTGTAATTTTCAAATAACAGATGTCATGACTGGAAGGTGGAGAAAGAACTTGGCAACAACTTCAAACCAGTTTAAAAGATGTATATATGTGAGTGAGAGAGAGAGAGAGTGTGTGTGTGTGTGTGTGTGAGTGTATGTGTTTGTGTGTGTGTTTTTATGAATATATATGAGAGCATGTATTTAAGTATGTATGTATACATATCTATCTATCTGTCTGTCTGTCTGTCTGTCTGCCTGCCTGCCTGTCTGTCCGTCCGTCCGTCCGTCCGTCCGTCCGTCCGTCCGTCCGTCCGTCCGTACCGTCCGTCCGTCTGTCCGTCCGTCCGTCCGTCCGTCCGTCCGTCCGTCCGTTCCGTCCGTCCGTCCGTCCGTCCGTCTTCCGTCCTCCGTCCGTCCGTCCGCCCGCCCGCCCGCCCGCCCGCCCGCCTGCCTGCCTGCCTATCTATCTATCTATCTATCTATGGAGGCACAGGTGTGACAGTGTGGTAAGAAGTTTGCTTCCCAACCACCTGGTTCCAGGTTCAGTTCTACTGCATGGCAAGTGTCTTCTGCTATAGCCTTAAGCCGACCAAAGCCTTGTGAGTATTTGAACACTGCTTCTTTAAAGCAGCGTTTAAATGGTCTAATTGCTGACAGTAGATTTGAGCATTGATTGTTGCATTAGTTGGTATCAACTCAAAGTGGATGATTCCATTGCAATCCCACCAACAGAAAGAAGGACCTTCTTTGCATGGAATTCCCTTTTTGGTTGTGATTGGGCTTTTTCCCCTTCACCAAGCCGATGTCTACAATTCTTAACATTTTGATGAAAGACCCATTTTACGTCACCGGTCACCAGCCTGTCTAAAAAGGGTGAGATGAGTCCATGAGAACAAAGAGAAGAGAAGGTGTTCATTTGGGATTTGCGGTTGGCTTCAGATAAATCACGAAGTACCCATTTTCAGAGTTTTGGGACCTTTCCAAGCTGTTGAAGATGGCAGTGAACAATTGTATGGCTTGAACAAAGCTTGTTTGCCAATTCTTCAACTGAAACTACAAGATCTTTTTCAAGTTCTATCAAAAGGCACTTGACATCAAACTTAATTGGATGTCTTGTTTGGACATGCATAAGATCTGGTCATCAAATCTAAGTAGAGACTTCAAACTTGAAATCTTCAAAGCCACAGTCAAACTAATTCTACTATATGGCTCAGAAACCTGGACGTTATCAAAGAAGCTTGAGAGGTGGTTGGATGGAACCTACACTCGCCTCCTTATGAGAGCTCAAAATCTCTCGTGGAGGCACCATCCAACCAAAGTACAAATATATGGGAAATTACCACCTGTATCATCTCTTGTGAAAGGTAGAAGAGTCCAGTTTGCTGGACATTGTTGTAGAGCTGAAAACGAGGCAATTTCTACTCTTCTCCTCTGGAAGCTATCTACTCACAATACCAGAGGGCACACACTCTCCTACCCTGATGTAATCTCCAGGGATACAGGCATCCAGCAACAGGACCTCCGTAATTCCATGATGGACCGTGAAGTCTGGCGTAGCATGGTAAATTCCATTGTCTCAACCACGGTCGAACAATGATGATGAATGAAGGCTGAAATCTCCACTTCTGCACTCTTCTCCATAAGCTGAGTGGATATTTGAAGTCGCTTTAGCTGCAGAGTTGCCCTTTTTAGACTCATGAAGTATTATATGCTCCTTAGGCACTTCCATATTTGAAGAGCTATAATTCGTGAAATTTCAATTAGATTATCCTGCTTGATGCCATTAGACATTCTAAAATACTGTTAAAGCATTCACAAATTGAAAATATAGAAGTCTGGACATCACTTATGGGATGATCTAATATCTGTCTGTCTGTCTGTCTGTCTGTCTGTCTGTCTGTCCGTCCATCCGTCTATCTTATCTATCTATCTATCTATCTATCTTGTCTGTCTGTCTATCTTATCTATCTATCTATCTATCTATCTTGTCTGTCTATCTATCTTATCTATCTATCTATCTTGTCTGTCTGTCTGTCTATCTTATCTATCTATCTATCTTATCTATCTATCTATCTATCTATCTATCTATCTCTCTCTCTCTCCCCAAAGCATCATCATCATCATCATCTTTGTTGTTTAACATCTGCTTTCCATGCTGGCATGGGCTGAATTGTTTGAGAACTGGCAGGCCAAGAGGTTGTACCAGGCACCAATCTGATTTGGCAAGATTTTTACAGCTGGACGCCCTTCCTAATGCTAACAACCCCAAAGAGTTTAGTGGGTGTTTTTTTTACGTGCCACTGGCATGCGTGCTAGTCAGGCAGCACCAACTTCAGTCATACTGGGATGCTGTTTTTTATGTGCCACCAGCATGGCACATCAACCAACGATGGAAGACTGCTTGTGAATGAGCCAGCTATGCGACACTGGCATCGGCCACGACTACAATCTCACTTGGCTTGCTGGGTCTTCTCAAACATGGCATATCTCCAAAAGGTCTATATATACATACACACATGCATGTGCACACACACACAATTATATTCATATATATATATATATATACATATATATATATAATATATATATATATATATATACGGGTTCTTCATCGACTGAGTTATGGACTGGTGATTTGTCTCTTAATTAGTTATATACATATATTATACATCATATATTACGAAATTCAGTCCAATATTATTATACTGAATTTTACCTGTAAGGTTGGAATAATAATTTATTCCTTATTATTATTATATTATTATTATTATTATTATTATTATCATTATCATTATTATTATTATTATCATTATTATTATTATTATTATTATAATATATATATGTATATATATATATATATATATACACGTACACATATTTATACAGACATGTATTTATATAAAAATAAATGTGAATGTGTGTATGTGTGTGTATACATACATATATATATATCCATACATACATACATACATACATACACACACACATTAATATATAAACACGTGTGTGTGTGTGTGTGTATATATATATATAATATATATATATATATATATATATAATAACATATACACATTAAATCTTGAATTTAATGGACCTTGTTCAACAGATTTCTGATTTAATAGACTGAATAAAGGCAGTAATGCAATACTGTCCTACCAATGTGGTCATGCCAAATACACTTTTCCTATGACACTGTCAAGAAGGGAAGTTCTTTATTAGAATTTGATATATTTTATATTGCATGCAAGTATGTTTGGTGTAGAGAGAGTTTCTTTTTTTTTCTGTTTTTTTTTTTCAATGATAAATGATTCCAAGGTTGCTTCCAATAACAGACTTTTTTGTACTTGTGCACATGTACACATGGGCTTGGCCCTTCATCACGCTTTAACCATTTAGCGCTTAGCTTTCTCTTTCAAGTGCAATGCTCATTTGTTTATATTGTTTTGAATTTAATCACGCCTTTATCTTGTAGCTTTGAGATTTGGGCGATGGGGTTGTTTATTTTTAGAATGACTTAGGAGAGGTAAGGTATAAGAAGAGTACCTGAATGTAAGAATATTTTGGCTGGGTATGGGTCAGTTTAAATGCTAAAGGATTGATCCAGTGGTTAACAACCATTTTCTGCTTTTGGATTCCTTTGATTCTTATTTTACTCCACTGGACCTCCATAACCAGTCAGTTTATATGAAAGAAATCTTACTGAATTTTTAAGCGTGGCTATGTGGTAAGAAGCTTGCTTCCTAACTACATGGTCCTGGGTTCAAGCCCACTCAGGAATAGAAATAAAACAAGTCTTTTGGGCAAGTGTCTTCAATGACCTCAGGTGATCAAAGTCTTGTGAGAGGATATGGTTGATTGAAACTGAAAGAAGCCTGGTATATACATACATACATACATACACACACACACATATATATATATATATAAAGTTGTGTGTATGTGTCTGTGTTTGTCCACACCACTGCTTGACAATCCCTGTAACTTATAAAGTAGTAGGTATTTAAAATAAAAATACTTTTTATATGGTGGGATGAAGGGGCCTACTATCTCTAAATGAAAATATATATTTCTTCATTGAGAATAATTTGAACCCCTGCTATGCCGGAATTTTTATTCCCTAACAAATAAAATTATACATATATATATAACGGGAAGGTTTACAAAAATAAACAAAAGACAAAGGCAGGTGGAGTACAAACAAACAAAGTATTAGTATGGCACTCAGGAATAGAAATAAAACAAGTCTTTTATGTTTCGAGCCTATGCTCTTCAACAGAAAGATACACAGAAAAGAAACAAGGAGAGAAAAAAATTGCGTGTAGGGGCTAACGATCCAACATGGCGTTATACATACATGCATAAATATATATATAAACACATACACGCACATACACAATGTGTATTTAAATATGTATATGAGTGTTCATATGTGTATATATAGACACCTGCGTATATGTGTATATATAGACAAGGTGGCGAGCTGGCAGAAACGTTAGCACGCTGGGCGAAATGCGTAGCCGTATTTCGTCTGCCGTTACGTTCTGTGTTCAAATTCCGCCGAGGTCGACTTTGCCTTTCATCCTTTCGGGGTCGATAAATTAAGTACCGGTTACACACTGGGGTCGATATAATCGACTTAATACTTTGTCCTTGTTTGTCCCCTCTATGTGGTAATATTACCCTCTTGTGGGTAATAAAGAAATATATATATAGACAGCTGCATGAGTGAATGCAAAACATACAGTCATTGTCATGAAAAGTATTGATCAACAGTATTACTTAAACAACACATGCAGTTTCATGAGTGAAGTTATTAGAATGGTTTTACTCGTGTGAAGTTTGAAACACAATATTACCACAAGAACCAGAAGAGAAATCAAAAACATGAGCTTGAAGCAGCTGCTTTTGCACATGCCACTCACAAAGGTTTTTTTTTTTTTTGAATAAAGGAAGACAAAGAAAAACGTTTTCTTCAAACTTTTGTTTCATATTTCGAAAGAAAAGCAGGCTTTTATTACCAGTTGATGACCGGAAATGAGTAACCCCGAGTCCTGGAAACTGGAGCCTTTCAGTTATAACATATTAATGAATGCTCTATACTCTCATTGATTCCCGTAGTTTGTTGCTTCTAGTGAATCAAGATATATTCATATATTCTGCTATTCTTTTACTTGTTTCAGTCATTTGACTGTGGCCATGCTGGAGTACCACCTTAAAGGGTTTTTAGTTGAAGAAATTGACCCCTTTATAAGCCTACTACTTATTCTGTTGGTCACTTTTGCAAAACCACTAAGTTATGGGGACATAAACACACCAACGTCAGTTGTCAAGTGATGGTGCCCCCCCTACATATATACGATGGGCTTCTTTCAGTTTCCGTCTACCAAATCCACTTGCAAGGCATTGGCTGGTCCTTAGGCTATAGTAGAAAGCACTTGCCCAAGGTGCCATGCAGTGGGACTGAACCCGGAACCTTGTGGCTGGAAAGAAAGCTTCTTATCACACAGCTATGTCTTTGTCTACACACACACACACATAAAATGATGATGATATATATGTATGTGTGTGTTGTATATATATGTACTAGCTGAATTACCCTGCATTGCTTGCGTTTCTGCTGTTTTTATTCAAATTAGTAAACAATAAATATGAAGATATATTTTTTTCTCATAATTATTTGGCTGTTGCCAGCCTCGCCTGGCCTCCATGCCGGTGGCACGTGAAAAGCACCATCTGATCGTGGTCGTTTGCCAGCCTCATCTGGCACCTGTGCCGGTGGCACGTAAAAAGCACCCACTACACTCACGGAGTGGTTGGCGTTAGGAAGGGCATCCAGCTGTAGAAACACTGCCAGATCAGACTGGGCCTGGTGCAGCCTTCTGGCTTCCCAGACCCCAGTTGAACCGTCCAACCCATGCTAGCATGAAAAGCGGATTTTAAACGATGATGATGTTGATGATGATCTATATTTTATTTTTAAAATATCTAAATTGTAATAACAGAATTTTTGAACTGAAAATCTGTCGGTCTTGAAGCACTTTAGGGTAAACAATATTCTTTGTGTAATTTTTTGTTGGTGTCGAAATGAATAAAAAATTGTTGCTTCTTCTAGCTCGTGAGCAACCAGCATAGAGTTGGCCACGGGAGAAGCATGTAGTATAGAGATGAAGTTCAACTACCTTAAGGGATTGACTCTGAGATTTGTTAATTGAAATACCAAAACTTAGTTTGGCCAAAACTTAGTTCAAATGGATCATTTATGTATGAGAGGAATTTTTGGAATAAACACATTTTCCTCCATTGTGACTACCTGTTATGCTTGTTGCCTGTAGGACACGGGGCTTCATGGAAGTAACTATTGAGTTC
This sequence comes from Octopus sinensis, assembly GCF_006345805.1. Classification (NCBI taxonomy): domain Eukaryota; kingdom Metazoa; phylum Mollusca; class Cephalopoda; order Octopoda; family Octopodidae; genus Octopus; species Octopus sinensis. The sequence continues at coordinate 24,849 of NW_021836836.1, read as the reverse complement.
CATTTCACAGGCAAGGTTTGTCAAGGTTTGTCAAGCAACATAATGGAAGCATCCATAATAGGTGCAGGAGTGGCTGTGTGGTAAGTAGCTTGCTTACCAACCACACAGTTCCGGGTTCAGTCCCACTGCGTGACACCTTGGGCAAGTGTCTTCTGCTATAGCCTTGGGCCGACCAAAGCCTTGTGAGTGGATTTGGCAGACGGAAACTGAAAGAAGCCCGTCGTATATATGTATATATATATATATATATATGTGCGTGTGTGTTTGTGTGTCTGTGTTTGTCCCCCTAGCATTGCTTGACAACCGATGCTGGTGTGTTTATGTCTCCGTCACTTAGCGGTTCGGCAAAAGAGACCAATAGAATAAGTACTGGGCTTACAAAGAATAAGTCCCGGGGTCGATTTGCTCAACTAAAAGGCGGTGCTCCAGCATGGCCTCAGTCAAATGACTGAAACAAGTAAAAGAGTAAAAGAGTATCCAGTTTTAGTGTCAAGGTATGCAGTGGTGTCCCAGTGGGTTTGAGTATGTTCAGAAATTCAACAGGGTATTGAACTGCCTGCTCTTGATCGACTGTTATGTGAATGGAAGGAAAGTCATCTCTGATGTATCTGTTAACTTTTGAAGTTCATGATTGAGTTTATCAACCAATTCATTAGGTGGAGCCACTTTAGCTCTTTGACATGGCCAGTTTACATCTGTGTAATTGACAATTGCACATGTACTCACACATACATATACATTGTCACATACATACATTCTCACATACATATACTTAGACAGACACACACAGACATACATTTATGTAATGAATGCACAAACACACACACACTCACAAACACATACTCATATACAAAATGTATCATGGTGGTGCATAAAATGTCCTTTACTTCATGGTGCATAACAAATGGGCAAATACACACACACTCACAGACACATATACACTCATATACAAAATATACCATGGAGGTGGTGGTATAAAATGCCCTTGACTATGTCATATGTAACAAATGCGCAGGAGTGGCTGTGTGGTAAGTAGCTTGCTAACCAACCACATGGTTCTGGGTTCAGTCCCACTGTGTGGCATCTTGGGCAAGTGTCTTCTGCTATAGCCCCGAGCCGACCAATGCCTTGTGAGTGGATTTGGTAGACGGAAACTGAAAGAAGCCTGTCGTATATATGTATATATATGTATGTGTGTTTGTTTGTGTGTCTGTGTTTGTCCCCCTAGCATTGCTTGACAACCGATGCTGGTGTGTTTACGTCCCCGTTACATTGCAGTTCGGCAAAAGAGACTGATAGAATAAGTACTGGGCTTACAAAAAGAACAAGTCCCGGGGTCGAGTTGCTCGATTAAAGGCGGTGCTCCAGCATGGCCGCAGTCAAATGACTGAAACAAGTAAAAGAGTAATGCACAAACACACACACTGACAGACACATATACAAAACGTGTTGTCCTTGTGGTATAAAATCTTCTTTACTGTGTCATATGTAACGAACGTGCAAACACAGAAACACTGACAGACATGTTCGCATTCATATACAAAATGTGTCATTGTGATCATTGTATAAAATGTGTTTTACTATGTTGTACATAACAAATGTGCAAACACACACATACACTCCCATCTGCAAAATGTGATGTCGTTGTTGTTGTAGTGGTGGTATAAAGTATCCTGTACTATAGTTGACTAAAGAAACATTAATTTTGAGAAAATGTTATATTGTTTTTATCGAAATGGAAATAAAAATTACATGTTGACACTCATGGGGTTTACCTTGTAAAGACAGACAGAATGACAAAGAATTTTATATGTATAGAGATGATGATGAGGATATGTGTGTGTGTGTGTATGATGATGATGATATATATATGCTTATATACACATGCACACACACAAACGCACACACACATAAATGTCGAACAGTGAGAAAGAGTGCTCAACATTGCATTGGTGGATAAAGAATCTTTACTTGTATATTAAGGCTACCATTGGTTTCATGCTAAGAAAATATCTTAACGATTTGTCGAGCTGATCGCTTGGAGAAATTTTTCATCTCCACACACACAAACACACACACACACATAGATAGGCTTCTTTCATTTTCCATTTACTGAATTCACTTACAAGACTTTATAGTTGAATTTTGGAAAGGGAGCTTCTCAATTATTCATAGATTGATTTTATTGGAACAATTTAGTTGGGTGTGTCTGGAGCTTTCTTTTTTTCTCTGGCAGATACAATAGAGACAACAGTCATATCCTCAGTTATCTCTGAATTTTTTTTGTCATTACTATTTGCCTCTTGTTATTACAGCTGGTTGCTTTCCCTTTTGCTAGTCTTATGAATATGTATTAATTGAAAGAAAACATTTTCTATCTGTGTGTATTCGTCTGTGTATATGTGTGCATATATATATAGAAAGACAGAGCTGAATAGATGAATCCCCTTCTATTCTTTCAGATTTTCAACTATGGCCATGCTAGTGCGTTGCTTATAGTGATGTTATTTTATCATATTGATCTCAATATTTTATCTTATATTACATATTTCATCATCAACATCACTTTGGATCCTCTTTAGATGATGACATATGCTAATAGGTCATCATGTCCCAATTCAACATACACACACACACGTGTGTGTGTGTATATAATATATATATAATAATGATATTAGGGAGTATACTATCTGTTTGTTTTGCCTAATAGTGGTTTTATCACTAATTTAATTTATATATATATATAGTTGAAATTTATAGAAAAACATAAGATGAAGACAGGTGTATGAACAACAAGTAGGTGTATTAGTTTGAAGCTTGGGAAAGTGAGAATGTATGTGTGTGTATATGTCTGTGTGTCTGTGTTTGTCCCTCTAGCATTGCTTAACAGCTGATGCTGGTGTGTTTACGTCCCTGTCACTTAGCGGTTCGGCAAAAGAGACCGATAGAATAAGTACTGGGCTTACAAAAGAATAAGTCTCGGGGTCAAGTTGCTCGATTAAAGGCGGTGCTCCAGCATGGCCGCAGTCAAATGACTGAAACAAGTCAAAGAGTAAAAGAGAGAGAGAGAGCTGTTTGACCAATGCCAACATAGAAAACAAAGATAAAATGTTGATGATGATTGTTGCTGGTGTGTATAGATGAATGTCTATACTTTACAAAATGACCTTATGCTGATGGCAAGGGAGGTGATCTGGCTGTGGAGTACAACTTTAACAAGTCTCATCCTCTCCAGACCAACATGGTAAAAGAATATGATGTAGACATATATGTAGATGTATGTGTTGTCCTGTATATGCATTTGTATATATTTGTGTAAAAACATATATTTCTGTATGTGTGTGTGTGTGTGTGTGTGTGTGTGTGTGTGTGTATAGCTGTTTAAAGGGTGTATATTAGTTTGTATGAAAATGTTTACATCACACTGTATGGGAGATGTAAATACATACAGTCATGTATACACTGTATGTGTATACACACACATGATTACACAAACACACACACATATATATATATATAAATACACATACATTATGTGTGTGTATATATATATAAATACACATACATTATGTGTGTGTATATATATATATATATAAATACACATACATTATGTGTGTGTATATATATATATTATATATATATATATATATATATGTATATATATATTGGCTTCTTTCTTTGTGTCTGTATACTGTATATGCATGCATATATATAGCTGTATGTGTGTATGTGTATACTTGCATGCACACGCACACACACACATACACAAACACACACACACACAGAGTTATGGCAAACAATTTGTGCATCTCTGTGCTTGTACGCATGTAACATGTAAGCCGAGTGGAAGAAACAGCTTTAATATGAAGTTCTGCTAGATTGGTTCCTCGGGGACACACAAAGGCTTCTGGCTGGAAGGCAAGGGAGTAGTAGAATTAGTCGCACTTACTTAGCTAATGAAATCCTTCAGAAAAGTGTAACCCCTCTTTGTCAGTGTGATTACTGTGAAAGCAAAGTGAATGATCCATAGAAAAGCCCTCAGTTAAAACCAGATGGTGGTGGCAGGATGGTCGGGGTATAGACGGATAGGTTGGTTCTGTTTCTGATGTGTTACGGAGATAATTTGTAAAGTGAAGCTAATAGATCAACTTGTTGATTGGAATGGAAAGAGACTGTAAAGCAAGCCTTTCTCATAATAATAATAATAAGAAGAAGAAGAAGAAGAAGAAGAGGGGAGGTTTGTGTTCAGGTAGTCAACATATAATTTGGCTTTGTACCAGGCTTATAAAGAGTTGAGATAATAAGGCAATTTTAGAAGAGATAATGGGTCCACTGAACAATGTTATTGCAGCTTGACCCTTGTTGTGCGGCTTGGCTTGGCTTGCTTGACTTGGACCCCCAACTTATAATGTTGCCACAGGGGTAGTTTCGAAATGTTATTATCATCATTGTTTAACATACAGTTTTCATGCTTGCATGAGTCAGACGAAACTTGTTGGGGTGGACTTTCTCTGGCCGGGTACCCTTCCTGTTGCCAATCCTCACCTGTCTCCAAGTAAGGTAATATTTTCCCACGATCGGATATATGTTGGAAGATTGGAAACTGAGGACACTGCTTGCATGGTGGTGACATCACTTACAACCATCACACTATACCTATTTCTTTAATACCCACAAGGGGCTAAACACAGAAGGGACAAACAAGGACAGACAAATGGATTGAGCCGATTACATCGACTCCAGTGCGTAACTGGTACTTATTTAATCGACCCCGAAAGGGTGAAAGGCGAAGTCCACCTCGGCGGAATTTGAACTCAGAACGTAGCGGCAGACGAAATACCGCTAAGCATTTCGCCCGGCATGCTAACGATTCTCCCAGCTCGCCGCCTTCACACTATACCAAAGTGAAGAGACAATAGCACACACATTCACTCACACACACACATGAGAGGCTTCTTTCAGTTTCCATCTACCAAACCCATTGACAAGGCTTTGGGTAGCCTGGGGCCTAAGTAGAAGACACTTTACCAATGTGCATGCAATGGGATTGAACCCAAAATCATGAGGTTGGGAAGGAATGTACTTACCACTCAGCCATTCCTGTATTTATATACTTATTTCTTTATTACCCACAAGGGGCTAAACACAGAGGGGACAAACAAGGACAGACATAGGTATTAAGTCGATTACATCGACCCCAGTGTGTAACTGGTACTTAATTTATCGACCCCGAAAGGATGAAAGGCAAAGTCGACCTCAGCGGAATTTGAACTCACAATGTAACGCAGACGAAATACCGCTAAGCATTTCGCCCGGTGTGCTAACGTTTCTGCCAGCTCAGCGACTTTTTCCTGTATTTATATACTACTAGCAGTATCGCCCGGCGTTGCTCAGGTTTGTAAGGGAAATAACTATAAAGCATTTTTAGAGAGTTATAGCCAAAAAATAGGAAAAAAAATGGAAAAAAAATGATGGTAAATTTTTTTTGAGAGTTAAAAAGGTCGAGTTGCGTCCCCTAGACAGTCTGTGGTTTGTGTTTCTGATTCTCGACCCCATGTCGAATTTATCGATTTTTTTCAGAACTGGGGGAACTTTTCAAAATTTTCGCTGCGTTAGTTTTGAATTATGACATTGGGCTATGTGTGTGTCAAGTTTCATCAGAATCGGTTGAAAGCCGTGGTCAGGGTGAGGGTACAAGCAAACAGACACACAGAAACACACACAGACAAACTGCCGTTTATATAGAGAGAGATATACAAGTCTTCTCTCTGCTTGTTATTGTTGTGTACCAGAGCTCATGGTGACATTAACGTTTTGTCTGATATTCCATGCATGGCAGTCTCACCTCATTTTGTATATCTCAGATTATATAGGTAAGCGTATCCATTTTTGCTTTTAAAAATGATCAGGTATGTTCTGAGCAAAATTAGCTGGTATTCATAGAAGATCTATACAATTACAAAAACCTCTCCCTTGCAGTGGTTGTAATGTGATAGTGGTAGTATGGAGGTGTGAGAGGTAGAGTGCAGGTTAGTGTGGAGGATTGTACATGTTTGTGTGTGTGTGTGTGTGTTGTGTGTGTGTGTGTGTGTGTGTGTGTGTGTATATTCTTTTTTTTTTTTTTACTTGTTTCAGTCATTTGACTGCGGCCATGCTGGAGCACCACCTTTAGTCAAGGAAATCGACCCCGGGACTTATTCTTTGTAGGCCCAGTACTTATTCTATCGGTCTCTTTTTGCCGAACCGCTGAGTGACGGGGACGTAAACACACCAGCATCGGTTGTCAAGGGATGGTGGGGGGACAAACACAGACACACAAACATATACACACACATACATATATATATATATATAATATATATATATATATATATATATACATATATACGATAGGCTTCTTTCAGTTTCCATCTACCAAATCCACTCAGAAGGCATTGGTCAGCCCGGGGCTATAGCAGAAAACACTTGCCCAAGATGCCATGCAGTGGGACTGAACCCGGAACCATGTGGTTGATAAGCAAGCTACTTACCACACAGCCACTCCTGCACCTATATATATATATATATCTTTCAGTTATTGGACTGTGGCCATACTAGGGCACCAATTTGAAGGGTTTGATCCTAGTAATTTTGATAAATAAGGCTGTATTCTGAGTTCTAACACAACATCCAAGTTGGCGATTATGATCGTCTTCCCCACCACAGAGGCAATGTGGTTGAGCTCCTTTCGAGTGTTGGGCCTTATGGAGGCAATGATCGAAACCTTTGGTATTATGTTGTGTTTGAGAAGAAACCCCATCAAGCCAAGTGAAATTGCAGAGCCCCCTGACTTGTCTGTTCGTATCAAACCATCCAACCCATGCCAGCTTGGAAAAATTGATGTTAAATGATGATATTGATATGCACACACACACACAATGTGCCTCTTTCAGTTTCTGCTTACCAAATCTACTCACAAGGCTTTGATTGGCCTGGGGCTATAATAGAAGGTGCCTCCTAGTAGAACTGAAACTAAAGCTGTGATTGCCAAATGCGCTTTCAGACCACACAGCCACACACACATACACACACACATGCAGATAAACATACATACACACACACACACACACACACACATATATATATATTATATATATATATATATGTATAGCAACAGAAGTGGTTGCAGTGTTAATGTTTGCCTGTGTTTGTGTGTGTGTGTGTTGTCTTTCTAAATCTTAGATTATAATTTATTGCTTCTATTTATCCGCAAAAAAAAAAAAAAAAAAAAAATAGTTTTGGATAAAATAAAATAAAAATATATTATTTATCATTATTATTCTTATTATAAATTAGGAAATCATAATTTTGATGATTTTTTTTTCAAATTTCTACCAATTTTTTTTTTTTCAAATTTCCAAATTTCTTTTGACAGATTTTCTTTTTTGCTTTTTCTGTTTTAATTTTTTTCATTACATTTCTCAAAATTTTTCGCAAACTTTTTTCCTCTAAAATTCTTTTATCTTTTAATATCATTAATTCATATATTTCTGTCATTATTATTATCATCATCATCATTATTATCATTATCATTATTATTATTATTATTATTATTATTATTGCTATTATTATTATTATTATTATTATTATTATTATTACCTAAACTCTGTATTTAGTATTATATTTGTGGTATTACATGGTGGTTTGTGGCATAACAATTCTAAAAATATGACTGAATTAGGGTTTTTGTTTTTTTCTTGGCAAGGAGAGGTGGGGAGTGCATTCGTATGGTAGCAGTGGTGGTCGTGGTGAGAGTGCATATGTGTATGCAGAGCAGTGATTTTTTATATTTCATTTTATTTGCTTTCACTTTATTTATTTATTTTTTATTTGGAGTGGGGTGGGGTGTGGGGGTTTTGAAATCTTTCTTGTATACTAAGCTTCATTGATGCAAGATAATTTGTGATTTTGACTGGTTTATTGCTTGTCAAACATTGCCAATTTTCTCAGTTTGGTGTTTCTTGCGTTGTTTTTCTCATCATCATCATCATCATCACCATCATCGTTATTATTATTTGTAGTAGTTGTTGTGAGGCAGTTGTTGTTTCCAGCCTCCTCCTCCTTTTGCTGCTTTATAGACAGCTTTTATTAGTATTGCTGTCGGTGGTTTTTTTTTCTCAATTTTTATGTCATGTACGTTTTATTTTTTATTTTGTTCTAGGTTGGTAGATTTTTAAAAAAAAAATTTTTTTTTTGTATTTTTAAGGTATATGTGGTGGTGGTGGTGGTGGTGGTGGTGGTTATGGTTTGTAGTGTAGCAGAATGGATGGAGGAGGGAACAATGTTTGTACAGTATGGTGGCTATATTATTTTAAATAACTGTTCCTGAAAGATAAAGAAGGCAAAAAAAAAAATAATAATAATGAAAGTGTGAATAAATAAATATAATAAAAATGTAAAAAAAAGAATCCTCCCCTCCAAAAAAAAATCCCCCCCCAAAAATCCCCCCAAAATACAAAACGAGCCAAGTAATGAAGGTATTTGGTTTAAATAATTATATTAGTTTTGTTTGATTAACTCTGAGAAAACTAAGGAAATAAATAAATGAAAGAGGGAAGCAATGATAATAATAATAATAATGATAATAATAATAATGATAATAATAATGATAATAATAATAATAATGATAATAATAATGGTAATAATAATAATAATAATAATAATGATCATAATAATAATAATAATAATGGTAATCATAATAATAATAATCATAATAATAATAATAATAATGTTAATAATATGATAATAATGATAATAATAATAATAATAATGGTATTAATAATAATAATAATAATAATAATAATGGTATTAATAATAATAATAATATAATAATGGTATTAATAATAATAATAATAATAATAATGGTATTAATAATAACAATAATAATAATATTAATAAAATAATAGGTAGCCAAAAGGAAGATGGAAAGCAAACACAAAGGTGTAAAATAATTTATTATTATTATACCTTGCTGCTTTACAAATTGTGTATAAGTTATTTTATATCAAAAGTTCGATGACTGGTTACACATTAGAACTGTAACTAAATCTAAAATGTTAGCACACACTCTGCTACATTATGCTTTACCATACCACACACTACAACAAACAACAGTACACTACACTACACTGCATTACACATGCCATCATCATAATATTACACTGCTACATCACACCACGGTGCACCATGTGCTGCACTAGAATTCACATTGTCGTTGTTACACCCCACTGCTCTCTGCTGTATTGTGATGAATTATACCATAGGCGCAGGAGTGGCTGTGTGGTAAGTAGCTTGTTTACCAACCACATGGTTCCGGGTTCAGTCCCACTACGTGGCACCTTGGGCAAGTGTCTTCTGCTATAGCCTCGGGCCTACCAAAGCTTGTGAGTGGATTGGTAGACGGAAACTGAAAGAAGCCCGTCGTATATATGTATAATTATATATATATAATATATATATATATTATATGCGGTGTGTTTTGGGTCTGTGTTTGTCCCCCTAGCATTGCTTGACAACCGATGCTGGTGTGTTATGTCCCCGTTACTTAGCGGTTCGGCAAAGAGACCGATAGAATAAGTACTGGGCTTACAAAAGAATAAGTCCTGGGGTCGATTTGCTCGATTGGAGGTAGTGCTCCAGCATGGCTGCAGTCAAATGACTGAAACAAGTAAAAGAATGAAGAGTATTGTATTGCAAGAAATCACACAACATCAGATCTAACTGCAATGAGCTGCACATCAAATTACTTCACAGTTCTCCACCACACTGCACTGTGCTGCACAATGGCATGCACTCCACCACTCCATGTGACATCACACTGCTCTAACCCTTTAGCATTTAAACCAGCCATATCCAGCCCAAATATTCTACCCGTTTTATGTTCAAACTGGTCAGATCTGGCCCCTCTTAGCTCCCCTATAATATTATTCTAGAAACATACAATCACATCATTCTGTAGTTTGCTCACTCACTCGATGGAGAAGGGATCAGGCCATTGCTGAGTGGTGATTCATTATCTGGTGCGAAGCACACGGTGCATGTTGAGCACTTTTGCGGGCACGGATGCATGAAACTTAGTCGAGAACAATGTTGGTCGGGGAGTTTGACTGGGGTGGTATGTCTGTCAAACAGTAACACAGGCGTCCTGAGCTCAGTACGGACTGAAACCCTATGTTGAGCAAAAGGGCAAAAGCTTGCTCAATCTTGATTTCCAGTATGAATACAGACCGTGAAAGCACGGCCTCACTCTCTATTGTCCACTCTGCTGAGAGGTTGGTGTTACGAAGGGCACCCAGCTGTAAAAATCCTGCCAGTACAATCAGAGAAGTCTGGTGCAGGCTTTGGCCTGGCTGGCTCTTGTGGTAACGTCCCACCCACGCTAGCACGGAACATGGACATTAAATGATGATGATGATCATCATTGAAATCTCAAAGCTATGAGACAATGCATGATTAATTCAAAACAATGTGAATAAATAAGCATTTCATTTGGCAGAATAATCTGAATGCTAAAGGGCTAAACTACACCACTCAACACAAGACTACACCACACTAGGCCATACTGTATTATATACTGCATGAAACCACATGTTATTGCTGCGTACTACATGACATTACATCACACCACATATGACTACCTCCCAACACTGAACCAAACCGTAACACATTGCAGTTCATTATATACCACAGTACTCCACATGATATTACACCATCCTATACTACTATTCACTGGACTGCACCAATACCACACTGGTGTTTACCACTCTAGAGCACACCACACCTCACAACATGACACCATCCCACAGATTGTGGCACTTAGACCACATCACATGAAAGATGATTAAGGGGCAGAAGATGGTGTTAAACTGGTGGTGGATTGGCCATTCAGCTATCCATCAATCCCTCCATCCCTCCAACCATCCAACAGTGTACGCATCCATGCATCCATCCATCTAATTATCCATTTATCTCTCCATCCACCCAAGGATACATGCATTTATCCATTCGTCCACCCATCCATTCAGTATCCATCCATCAAACTATCCTGATATCCATCCATCCATCCATTTCCTATCCATCTATCAGTTCATCCATCAGGCTCTTCAAACATCTATCCATTCGACCATGCATGCATGCATCCATCTTTCAAACCATCCAATGGTTTTTCTAACCATCCATCCCACCATCCCACCAGCCAGCCAGCCAGCCAACCCTATAACACAAGGACATAAATTTCATTGGAAGGATAGCTGCAGACTTCCAATCGACCGATCGATTCTATCATCCTTCCTTCCTTCCTTCCTTCCATTGAAATTTATGTGTCCTTGTGTTGTCTCCTGCCTCAACTCAGTTACAATCGATCCCCTTCGATGGTGGGTGGAGCAAATAAAAATAGGATAGAAAACAGGAGTGGCTGTGTGGTAAGTAGCTTGCTAACCAGCCACATGGTTCCGGGTTCAGTCCCACTGCGTGGCATCTTGGGCAAGTGTCTTCTGCTATAGCCCCGGGCCGACCAATGCCTTGTGAGTGGATTTGGTAGACGGAAACTGAAAGAAGCTGTCGTATATATGTATATATATATATATATATATATATATATAATATATATATTGTAGGTGTGTGTTGTGTGTGTTGTGTGTGTTCCCCTAGCATGCTTGACAACCGATGCTGGTGTGTTTATGTCCCCGTCACTTAGCGGTTCGGCAAAAAGAGACCGATAGAATAAGTACTGGGCTTACAAAAAGAATAAGTCCCGGGGTCGATTTGCTCGATTGGAGGTAGTGCTCCAGCATGGCCGCAGTCAAAAGACTGAAACAAGTAAAAGAGTAAAAAGAGTAAAGAGTGCAGGGTTTGAACTTGGATGGGATATTGAAGCTGAAAAGTAGATGACACAAAAGCACGTGGTTCCCTTCTGCATGGTTTATATAAACAACCAGCCGGCCGGCCGGCCAACCGACCATCATGAAATCAAAACAGAATTCAAATAATTTATTTGAAAGTGAGTAAACAAGTTGTTTACATGTCCATATAAGGGCAGTTGAGTATATGTGCCTCAGTTACTCTTTCTCCCCCCCGTTGTCTTTCCCTCTATATCTCTTTTACCACCCCCCTACATTTCTCTCTCTCTCTTTGTATGGCACTCTCTTTCTGTCTCTTTCGCTTACTCCTTCTCTCTCTCTCTCTCTCTCTTTCTCTCTGTCTTGCATTTATTCACTCTTCCTGTCTCTCTTCCTTTCCTTTTCTTCAGTTTACATAGACTGATAGTTCTTTGAGCTCCTCATAGTCTCTTGTCTCTTTGAATAAATACATACATACATATATATATATACACACACAGACACACACATACAAACACACACATATATATATATATATGGACATATATATATTAATGTGTATTTACTTTTGCAGGTTTGTGTGTGCATATATATATATATATATATATATATATGTATATATATTCAGACACACAAATAGACATACATGCATATGTAAACAAACGACAAAAAAACCTCAACAACAAAAACCCCAAAATAAACAAGAACGTTTCATGCCCCCTCTTTTGATAAAAAATGAAGAAAAAAAGCACCAGAAACCTCTTCCTTCCCAGCAAAATCCCTTCACAAATACAAAAATGAGGAAAAAAAGAAAATGGTAGAACAAAAATTCCATTGCTAAACAGTTAACTTTTATTTTGGAACCATGTAAATATATTTACCTATTCCAACAGTAAGATAGTGGTAGTTGTGGTGGTAGTTGTGGTGGTAGTAGTAGTAGTAGGAGTAGTAGGAGTAGTAGTAGTAGTAGTAGGAGTAGTAGTAGGAGTAGTAGTAGTAGTAGTAGGAGTAGTAGTAGGAGTAGTAGTAGTATTAATAGTAGTACCTCCACCCCCACGTCACTGCTCCACCTCCCACACCTGAATGGTGATGTTGTTATGGAATTGGTTTAAACATTTTCATCTTGATTCAGTGGCAGAGTTATTGAAATAACCTGTAATAAAAAAACAATACCAGCATCACAACCACCATGGGGACACAACTACCATCATCATGACATTACCACCTACATCATACCACTACCGCCACCACCATGAAATTGCCACCTATGTCAAGCTGCCACCATTACAACCACCATCCACCACCACCACCACCACCACTACCACCATCATGATGATGTTACCACCTACATCACACCACTACCACTACCTACATCATACCACAACCATCAACACCACCACCACCACCACCACCATCCACCACCACCACCATCATCATGATGTTACCACCTACATCATACCACAACCATCAACACCACCACCACCACCACCACCATCCACCACCACCACCATCATCATGATGTTACCACCTACATCATACCACAACCATCAACACCACCACCACCACCACTACCACCATGATGCTACCACCTACATCACACCACTGCCACCACTACAACCACCATCCACCACCATCACCACCATGATGTTACCACCTACATCATACCACAACCATCAACACCACCACCACCACCACCACCATCATGATGTTACACCTACATCATACCACAACCATCAACAACACCACACACCACCAACCATCATGATGTTACCACACTACATCATACCACAACCATCAAAACCACCCCACCACCACCATCATCATGATGTTACCACCTACATCATACCACAACCATCAACACCACCACCACCCCACACCAGAACCACACCACCATCATCATGATGTTACCACCTACATCATACCACAACCATCAACACCACCACCACCACCACCATCATCATGATGTTACCACCTACATCATACCACAACCATCAACACCACCACCACCATCATGATGTTACCACCTACATTATACCACAACCATCAACAACACCACCACCACCACCACCATCATCATGATGTTACCACCTACATCATACCACAACCATCAACAACACCACCACCACCACCACCACCATCATCATGATGTTACCACCTACATCATACCACAACCATCAACACCACCACCACCATCATGATGGTTAACACGACATTATACCACACCATCAACAACACCACCACCACCACCACCACCATCATCATGATGTTACCACCTACATCATACCACAACCATCAACAACACCACCACCACCACCACCACCACCACCACCACCATCATGATGTTACCACCTACATCATACCACAACCATCAACAACACCACCACCACCATCATGATGTTACCACCTACATCATACCACAACCATCAACACCACCACCACCATCATGATGTTACCACCTACATCATACCAAACCATCAACACCACCACCACCATCCACCACCACCACCACCATCCACCACCACCACCACCATCATGATGTTACCACCTACATCATACCACAACCATCAACACCACCACCACCATCATGATGTTACCACCTACATCATACCACAACCATCAACAACACCACCACCACCACCACCATCATCATGATGTTACCACCTACATCATACCACAACCATCAACACCACCACCACCACCACCACCACCATCCACCACCACCACCATCATCATGATGTTACCACCTACATCATACCACAACCATCAACACCACCACCACCATCATGATGTTACCACGTACATTATACCACAACCATCAACAACACCACCACCACCACCACAATCATCATGATGTTACCACTACATCATAACAACAAACCAACAACCAACACCAACACCACCACACCACCACCACCATCATGATGTTACCACCTACATCATACCACACCACAAACAACACCACCACCCATCATGATGTTACCACCTACATCATACCACAACCATCAACACCACCACCACCATCATGATGTTACCACCTACATCATACCACAACCATCAACAACACCACCACCATCATGATGTTACCACCTACATCATACCACAACCATCAACAACACCACCACCACCACCACCATCATCATGATGTTGCCACCTACATCATACCACAACCATCAACAACACCACCACCACCATCATGATGTTACCACCTACATCATACCACAACCATCAACAACACCACCGCCATCATGATGTTACCACCTACATCATACCACAACCATCAACACCACCACCACCACCATCATCATGATGTTGCCACCTACATCATACCACAACCATCAACAACACCACCACCACCACCACCATCATGATGTTACCACCTACATCATACCACAACCATCAACACCACCACTACCCCCATGATGTTACCACCTACATCACACCACTGCCACCATGAAATGACCACCTCTATCAAGCTGCCACCACTGTAACCACCATCCACCACCACCACCACCATCACCATGATATTACCACCTACATCACACCACTACTACTACCACTATCACTAACTCCATGGCTCCTCATCCCCATCATCACAGCCACCACCACCACTACCACTATAGCCAATACCACTACCACTGTAGCCAACATCACTACCACCACCATCACCTGGAACCTTAGCAGAAGAAATTTGCCCAAGGTGTCAATAGGACTGAACCTAGAACCATCTGGTTGGGAAGCAAACTTCTTACCACACAGCCACGCCTGTGCCTCAGAATGCTGCAAAAAGCAGAAGTTTTAATATATATTCCCTCAAATCCAGCAAAGTGCATGAGAAACTGGTGGATCATGCTGTTAACATCCTGCTTAACTATTAACATTCAAACTGGCCATTTCTGGCCCAAATATACTTCTGGTTTTATGTTCTAGCCAGCCAGATCCAGCCTATCACACCTACTCTTCAATGCCATTATAAAATATACAATGGCGCAGGAGTGGCTGTGTGGTAGGTAGCTTGCTAACCAACCACATGGTTCCAGGTTCAGTCCCACTGCGTGGCATCTTGGGCAAGTGTCTTCTGCTATAGCCCCGGGCCGACCATGCCTTGTGAGTGGATTTGGTAGATGGAAAACTGAAAGAAGCCTGTCGTATATATGTATATATATATATATATATATAATATATATATATATATATATAATTTTAATCCAAACGGGAAAACAAAAAACAACAGTGGAACAATTACTAATAGGCGCTCAGGAAATATGGAAACAGTGTCTGTGTTTGTCCCCCTAGCATTGCTTGACAACCGATGCTGGTGTGTTTACGTCCCCGTCACTTAGCGGTTTGGCAAAAGAGACCGATAGAATAAGTGCTGGGCTTCCAAAGAATAAGTCCCGGGGTCGATTTGCTCGACTAAAGGCGGTGCTCCAGCATGGCCGCAGTTAAATGACTGAAACAAGTAGAAGAGTAAAAGAGTAAAAGAATGACATCATCGAAATTTTGGAGCTATAAATTAATGATTAATTGAAAAGAAAGTGCGTGTAAAAGCATTACATTCGATAGAATAATCTGAATTCTAAAAGGTTAAACAGTTGTAAGTTGACATTGTCACGAGAAGCAGGAGCAGGGAGAGTGAGTTCCAGAGGGATGAGCAAGGACTTGGGTTGGTGGTTTGTGCAGTGATGGATGCAATATAAGTAATGAAATGAGGAGGTGAGTGTATTTGGCCAGTTATTCAGCTCCGAGTAGCAGAGGTTGTTATAATAGCAATGAGGAGGCGCAATGGCCCTGTGGTTAGGGCAGCGGACTCGCGGTCATAGGATCGCGGTTTCGATTCCCAGTCCGGGCGTTGTGAGTGTTTATTGAGCGAAAACACCTAAAGCTCCACAGGGCTCCGGCAGGGGATGGTGGTGATCCCTGCTGTACTCTTTCACCACAACTTTCTCTCACTCTTACTTCATGTTTCTGTTGTACCTGTATTTCAAAGGGCCAGCCTGTGTCACACTGAATATCCCCGAGAACTACGTTAAGGGTACACGTGTCTGTGGAGTGCTCAGCCACTTACATGTTAATTTCACGAGCAGGCTGTTCCGTTGATTCGGATCAACCGAAACCCTCGTCGTCGTAACTGACGGAGTGCTTCCATATATCCATATATAATAGCAGGGGATGGTGGTGATCCCTGCTGTACTCTTTCACCACAACTTTCTCTCACTCTTACTTCCTGTTTCTGTTGTACCTGTATTTCAAAGGGCCGGCCTTGTCACTCTCTGTGTCACGCTGAATATCCCCGAGAACTACGTTAAGGGTACACGTGTCTGTGGAGTGCTCAGCCACTTACGCGTTAATTTCACGAGCAGGCTGTTCTGTTTATTCGGATCATCCGGAACCCTCGTCGTCGTAACCGACGGAGTGCTTCCATGTATCCATATATAATAGCAATAGAACAGGCGAAGAGAAGACAGCATGTCTGTAGACCAGAAATTAGAGCATGCTTCTGAATAACAATCAGCTGAATGGCCTTTGTTAACAAGATTAGAAGTTTTCGCATTATTAATCTCATTGTTGAACAATTTAAAAAATTATTTATTGGCTTCGCTAGGCCAGGCATGGCTGTGTGATTAAATAGCTTGCTTTGTAACCACATGGCTTCAGGTTCAGTCCCTACTGTGCAGCACCCTTGGGCAAGTGTCTTCTGCCTACAGCCCTGAACTGATCAATGGGTTGTGAGTGAATTTAGTAGATGGAAACTGTGTGGAAGCCTGTTGTATTTTGTATGTGTGTGTGTGTGTATATACATACACACACACACACAGAATATTTGGTGAAGGCGCATGAATCAGTGGCTAGAGCCGAGCTGGCAGAATCGTTAGCACGCCGGGCGAAATGCTTAACGGCATTTCGTCCGTCTTTACGTTCTGAGCTCAAATTCTGCCGAGGTTGACTTTGCCTTTCATCCTTTGGGGGTCGATTAAATAAGTGCCAGTTACGCACTGGGGTCGATATAATCGACTTAATCCATTTGTCTGTCCTTGTTTGTCCCCTCTGTGTTTAGCCCCTTGTGGGCAATAAAGATTATTAGAGCGTTGGGCTCACAATCATGAGGTAATGAGTTTGATTCCTGGACCAGGCTGTATGCTGTGTTCTTGAGCAAGACACTTCATTTCACATTGATCCAGTTCACTCAGCTGTAGAAATGAGTTGCGACGTCACAGGTGCCAAGCTGTATCAGCCCCTTTGCCTTTCCCTTGGATAACATCGGCGGCATAGAGAGGGAAGGCTGGTATCTATGGGTGACTGCTGGTCTTCCGTACACAACCTTACCCAGACTTGTGCCTTGGAGGGGATCTTACTAGGCGCAATCCCATGGTCATTCATGACTAAAGGGGGTCATGTTTTTCAAATGTAAAGAAAGTCAGGAGGTATGAGACGAATACATATATATTTCATTAGTTGATCCCCATAGGATGATGAGCGATTCACAGCCAACTTTCTTTATAGTCTATGTACCCTTCATGAAATAATCTTCTCTGATTGGATTGACTGAATTTCAACTGCATAACACTCCACATTATGCCCCTACATATTGGTTTACTATGTGGTTTGTAGCCTGGTCCACCAAAGGACCTTTTTTATATTATTATTACCACTGAATTATATAAATCCATATATTGTACATTAAATCCATATATATATATATATATATATATTATATATATATATATATATATATATATATATATATAGGCGCAGGAGTGGCTGTGTGGTAAGTAGTTTGTTTACCAACCACATGGTTCCGGGTTCAGTCCCACTCCGTGGCACCTTGGGCAAGTGTCTTCTACTATAGCTGGGACTTATTCTTTTGTAAGCCCAGTACTTATTCTATCGGTCTCTCTTTGCCGAACCGCTAAGTAACGGGGACATAACCACACCAGCATCGGTTGTCAAACAATGCTAGGGGACAAACACAGACACACAAACACCACACGCCGCATATATTATATTACATATATACGACGAGCTTCTTTCAGTTTCCGTCTACCAAATCCACTCACAAGGCATTGGTCGGCCCGAGGCTATAGTAGAAGACACCTGCCGAAGGTGCCACGCAGTGGGACCAAACCCGGAACCATGTGGTTGGTAAACAAGCAACTTACCACACAGCCACACCTGCGCCTGTTTGACTAAAATCCTTCAAGGCAGTGCTCCAGCATGGCTGCAGTGAAATGACTGAAGCAATTAAAAGAATAAAAGAATAAATTGAATTCAGCCCCACCTTTTATTTTTAAACTCCTGAACCAGTGACCCATATAGACATATGCCATCCAGATATACGACACCTGATGACCCTCATAGGTTAATTCAGGTGAAACATTATACAAGATATAAGTATGTCTAAAAACAAATAATGATTTATATCCAAACTTGTTAACAGTCCAAAAACATTATAATCTTATTAAGACCAACTCATCATGGATATTTAGACATTTAATTTGATTTCAATTGAAAAAAGAAAAATAAAATATCAAATTTTTTTTACTCACTTCCGCATCCCCACACCTTTTCCTTTTTGTTTGAATTTTTTTCTGACTTTTTGTTTAAAAAAAAAATTGTTATATTTTTCCTGTATTAGCAGAAGATAAAATATGCTCAGAGTAATAGTCGTGATTTAAGGATATCATTATCACTCAAGAGAAGCCAATAAATTATTTATCTCACAGCTAAAGATCATTTTTGCGTATTATGAAAAAAAAAAACAAGAAGGAAATGAGTGAATTAAAAAAAAATGAGAAAGAAGTTGGTTCTGAGATGTCTCCGAAATGAAATGCTAGCTGCTAAGCTGGGAGGTAGTGGAGATGATGGTGGTCGCTGAGGTGGTGGTGATGGTGGTGGTTGTGGTGGGCTGAAGGAGGAGGCGGAGGGGGAAGTGGATGTAGTGTTGCAGCTATATTGCTGGTGGGATATTAGATGAT
>NW_021836836.1:0-2500 GCF_006345805.1 Octopus sinensis | reverse complement strand
CACATGTTTAGATTTATGAAAAAGAACATCAAAATGGAACAAATGAATTTTTAAAAATATTAACAGGGTGGAGAGATGGATGGTTTTTGGTTTTTAGTCTGAAATATTTATCTTCTTCAATTTTTTCATTCAAATGGTTTATATTTCACTTCACTTTATTCACCTTCATTCCTGGGTGGGAAGGCAAGAGAGGGCCATAACCAGAACTGCAACAACAACAACAACAACACCAACTGTGATGACAACAACATTTAATACTAGAGTAGTAACCTCAAGTGTTTTTTTTTTTTTTTGGCATTGGAGATAATTCAGAATGCATCCAGGATAGTATAAGTATGATGGGATGATTGGAGGTTTAAAATATCAGAATTTTGCTACTCATCCTGACAATCTCATATTAAGTGCTGGATAGTGATATATAAGTTTGTGGGTGCATATATATATATATAATATATATATATATATATATATATATACAGGTTGCAGTGAATAAACTGTTGTCTAAATTACACAAAAATGAAAATTTTGTTTTTCATACTCATTGCTGTGGCTGTGAGGTAAGTAGCTTGTTTACCAACCACATGGTTCCGGGTTCAGTCCCACTGCGTGGCACCTTGGGCAAGTGTCTTCTACTATAGCCTCGGGCAGACCAAAGCCTTGTGAGTGGATTTGGTAGACGGAAACTGAAAAGAAGCCTGTCGTATATATGTATATATATATATATATATTATATTATAATATATATATTATAATATATGTATGTGTGTGTATATGTTTTGTGTGTCTGTGTTTGTCCCCCTAGCATTGCTTGACAACCGATGCTGGTGTGTTTATGTCCCCGTTACTTAGGGTTCAGCAAAAAGAGCCCGATATAATAAGTACTGGGCTTACAAAAAGAATAAGTCCTGGGGACGAGTTGCTCGATTAAAGGCAGTGCTCCAGCATGGCCGCAGTCAAATGACTGAGTAAAAGAGTAAAGAGTATTGTAGAGATTTTAAAAACTTCTAGTCTTAGGTGCTGGTGTGGTTGTGTGGTAAGAAGTTTGCTTCCCAGATGCATGGCTCTGAGATCAGTCCCACTGCATTGCACCCTGCGCAACTGTCTTCTACTATAGCCCTAGGCCAACCAAAGCCTTGTGAGTGGATTTGGTAGGTGGAAACTGAAAGAAGTCTTTTGTATTTATATGTGTGTGTGTGTGTGTGTCTTTTTGTGTCTCTATTTGTCATCTGCTGCTACTTGACAACTGGTGTTTGTGTGTTTACATCCCTGTAACCTAGTGGTTTGGCAAAAGAGATTGATAGAATAAGTACCGGGCTTGGAAGAAATAAAAAGTACTGGGGTCAATTCATTTAACTAAAATATTCCTTCGTGGCAGTGCCCCAGCATGGCTGCAGTCTAGTGACTGGAACAAGCAAAGACAAAAGAAAGACAGGCATCTATAGTGCTATTTTGTTCTTATTAAAACTTGTCAGCATTACATTACCTGAGGCAAATAAATGAAATTAAAGATTTTATGAAGCGAGATATTTAATATCAGTGGAAAATAATCGCAGTTTAGAAGGCATTAATGGAATCTGATTTTCCTTTAATAATTCACTTCTTTTTCTTCATAGATTATTAATTGTTCAGGATTGAGAGGTTATAAGGTATTTAAAACAAAGTTATGAATGAGTGTCTGTGTTGTAAGTAGCTTGCTAACCAACCACACGGTTCCGGGTTCAGTCCCACCGCGTGGCAGCTTGGGCAAGTGTCTTCTGCTATAGCCCCGGGCCAACCAATGCCTTGTGAGTGGATTTGGTAAACGGAAACTGAAAGAAGCCTGTCGTATATATGTATATATATATATATGTGTGTGTATGTGTGTGTGTGTGTGTGTTTGTCCCCCTAGCATTGCTTGACAATCGATGCTGGTGTGTTTACGTCTCCGTAACTTAGCGGTTCGGCCAAAGAGACCGATAGAATAAGTACTGGGCTTACAAAGAATAAGTCCCGGGGTCGATTTGTTCGACTAAAGGCGGTGCTCCAGCATGGCCACAGTCAAATGACTGAAACAAGTAAAAGAATAAAAGAATAATAGTCTCTTGCTAAAATAATTTGTTTCCTTTGTTCTGTTGTTGCTCTGTTTGTAGTCTCTTGTAGACCAAGAAAGACAATTCTGCAATTTCTTACTGAACTGCCTGAAAAAACCCTGACGAGATTTGCTTACAGTGATCAAATGTTTGTGCTGTACGTAAGCTCATTCTCTCCATCAAATAGACATTGCCTCTACCGGTGCACAGCGTGCCGGAGGCGCAATGGCCCAGTGGTTAGGGCAGCGGACTCGCGGTTGTAGGATCGCGGTTTCGATTCCCAGACTGGGCGCTGTGAGTGCTTATTGAGCGAAAACACCTAAAGCTCCACGAGGCTCCGGCAACGATGGTGGTGATCCCTGCTTGTACTCTTTCACACAACTTTCTCTCACTCTTACTTCCTGTTTCTGTTTGTACCTGTATTTCAAAGG
>NW_021836835.1:65000-67500 GCF_006345805.1 Octopus sinensis | reverse complement strand
TACTTCATTTCTTCTAATATATATATATATATATATATATATATGTGTGTGTGTGTGTGTGTGTGTGTGTGTGTGAATGAATAAATGGAGTTTAACGAAGGTATAAGTCAAATACTTTTACTTCCGACACATTTTTCGAAGATTTCACTGATATTATTCAAAAGAATAAAAGGTGTAAAGCAATGTAATCTTCTCTTCAGGGAAGTGAAGAAATGAAACTCGTCAATAAGACATTTTAACAGAAAATGATGGATGGGTATGTATGGTGATTTACTGAACGCTATTAATATTGTTTGAAAAAACGTTATATGATATAACATCAGAAGTAGCCTATAGAAAGAGGAGGGATAGTTTTTTTGTGAATGTTAATGTTATCTATTTTTTCCGTGTTAATTGTTATCAAGGGAAATATACACTCATCTCTCATCGCAGTGGGATTGAACCAGAAACGATGTGGCTGCAAAGCACATTTATAACCATACAGCTATGCATGCGCATAGAAATGTATGCATATAGATAAAGTTCTTATATATGTAGACATACATAAACAAATGTGTGTGAGTGTGAGTGTGTGCGTGTGTGTGTGTGACCGTGTTAGGGTGTGTATGCATATCCCTGTCTGTGTGTTTGTGTATAAACTGTATATCGTATGTAATATATAAGAATAATTGAAGCAGCAAAAGCAGGCAATATATCAAACGTTTAAATAGCTAAAGGAGAAGAAACGGTTGGCCACTAATAAGATATATGTATATATATATATATATATATATATATATCGGCTGTTAAGTTTGCTGAGATCAATAACAAGGTGGCTTCCTTCACACATGCAACAAAACGATGAAAAATTGAATAAACCAGCATGACGGAATCCGATGGAGATGAAGAGAGAAAAATGAGGAAAAGATTCCATAATTAAGAAAAATGATGCTACATATTAATATATTTTTACTCCGTGGAAATGTATATTATGGCTGGCAATCTATCTATCTATCTATCTATCTATCTATCTATCTATCTATCTATCTATCTATCTATCTATCTATCTATCTATCTATCTATCTATCTCTATCTATCTATCTATCTATCTATCTATCTGTCTGTCTATTTATCTATCTATCTATCTATCTATCTATCTATCTATCTATCTATCTATCTATCTAAATGTCTGTCTGTCTGTCTATCTATCTATCTATGTGTCTGTCTATATATACATACATATATATAAATATACTTATATATATATATATACGTAATACATATATATATATATGCATACATATATATACCTATATATACTTACATATATACATTATATATATACATATGTATATATATATATAGTGAGAGAGAGAGAGAGAGAGAGAGAGAGAGAGACATAGCGAATTACCAGTCTCTTTTCCTATGCATGTATATATATGTCAGTTATATGTATATATATATACATGTATTTATGTATGTATCTATATATCCATGTTTCTATGTACGTGGACTTTTAAATTCCTTACTAATGCTGCCGGATGTGGATAAATTAGTAATTTATACAAAATTGGAAAGATATATATATATATACATATTATAGGTACACACACACTTATGTGCGTGAATATATATATATATATATATATATATATATATATATATATATATATATATATATATATATATATATATATTCACGCACATAAACACAAAACGCATGAGGAAGAGATTGTAGGGTGCGGGGTCAATCGATTTTACAACGTTAGTAACCCTACCTACCTATTGGACTGCCATTTATTTGTGCATTTAATTTATTTCCTGATACAGCAATATAAAGATATATGGACTAAGCACACATCCATTCCCACAAACATGCACCACATGCAATCCATAAAAGAGAGTTGTTTTGGCATCCTGGAATCCTTCATTCTGACCAGATGACCACATACATACATACATACATACATACATACAGTAGGGTCTCGGTTCATTTAGCCTCTCCCAGTTGCTCCTCTTTAGCCCCACAGCGATTTCCTTAACATAATAGCGTTGTATTGTCTTGTGTTCTGCTTTCAATTTGACGCTTTCTGATGATCATAACTCGTAGCTGTATTCCAGGCGAGTGGGTATGGATGTTTTTCAAGGGTGTAAAACGGTTTCGTTCTGCCATGTTTTTAAATGGTCTCAGAATTCAACCCGTCATTTTATCTTACATTGTCGCTGTTAGCAATATACACTCGGAGAGGTACATCACCACTCGTACAAGAATAGATACACACACACACACACAATATATATATATATGTATGAAAAGGGCACTGGAAGCACCTACCTGCTACAACGTGCAGTTAAAACTCCCAGATAAATTACCAATAACACTGAAACAAACACAACTGAACGCAACAGTATTCAGACGAACGGGTCAAGAATTTAGACATACCATCACAGCTAAATGCTATATTGTCTGGCATTTGGATACTCTTGTATCGTGAGTTCGACTTCTGGCGAAAAAAACCTT
>NW_021836835.1:30000-57500 GCF_006345805.1 Octopus sinensis | reverse complement strand
CATTCATCATCATCATTATTATTATTATTATTATTATTATTATTATTATTATTATTATTAATTGTTGTTGTTGTTGTTGTTGTGTGTTTTTTCTTCTTTCTTCAAATGTTCTTCCATTTCTCGCCGAGTGTTTTCCGTACACCTAGGGTAGAGAAGCTCGTTGTATGCATTCCCAGATTGCACACGCAAATTCACAGGTAAAATATATATTTAAAAAAATAAATAAATAAATAAATAAATTCATGAATGGATGTTGTTTTCACAGCGATATTGCTCTTCTCAGTACATGAGTCGTTCCAGTTAACACGACTTTTTGAACTTCCGTAGGGATGGTAAGCCTGGTATCATTTTCAAATTGGTTTCTATTATCGTTAACGAACTCTGTTCGCGGATTTCAAAGGGGAAGGACTTGTGTTCGTGAGCTGTAAGGTTTTGTGCAATTTTTACAGATAACATTGTTATATCTGAGAATTTTTACGATATTTCTGTGGTCAGGCCCACTGGGATCTTGCTGAGCTGAGTGGTTAGGCGGGACTCTTCCCCTCTTGGGGTGAATTTTCAATTTAAAATTTCCATTTTTTGAAAAGTTTCCAATGTTTTAAATATGAAAAAAATGTCCTTGGAGAAGTGTGTCAGCTCTTCCATTCTTTTTGACTTCAGCCGCTCTGTTGACGGGAGACAGCCAAAAAAGGGTAAAAATTACTTGTCGCTGCCCACTCCGCGCCTTAAAAGGCAGAAAATCTTGCTAGCACGTGCAACGCTGAGCAACAGAGGTAAAAAGAAGAAAAGAAACGCGAGAAGGAAGAGGAAAAGAGCAAAGGAATTCAGCTGCCAGCGTCGCAACACCTGTGAATCCAAGCCCTCCCACTACCACCACCACCAACACTAACACATTGAACAAAACAACAACAACAATAACCCAACGCATTAAACAGCCGATGTTTTTGCTTCAATGACAAAGCTTAGAACTGAATTCCTTAATGTTTTTGTAGAATCTCTCAAACACTACCAAAACATGTTAAAAAGAAAAAAAGGCGAACGATGTGTTTCGATAAACACACCACCAGAGATTATAGAGAAAACAAACTTATCATAGTGTACAAAACTATATCATTAAAAACATAAACGTATAGAAACTGCCGGAAATGAAACAGTTGAAAAATGCAACCCATTTGGAAAGCTGTAACTTATCTGGCGAGGGGTAAGAAACATGGAACAATTGAAGTAAGATTTGCTACAGAAGACGTAGCAAAATAACACTCAACAGCCCAGCTGAGAAACTGTGAGCTTGTTCAAGTTCTCCCATACTTGGGACGACGTGTCGCCAAGACAGAAAAAAACTGGCGGTTGCACTAGAAATGAGCGCTTGCTGGATTGTCGCAGCCGCCCTTCTCGACTTGGAGGATAAAATAAGAATCTTCCAAGTCGAGAAACAAAGAAAAAAAAAACGACTGGACTGGTCTCGAATTGCAAATAATGGTCCAAATAAACCAAGACGTTTTGGAAGAAATTCCTGACCAAACTCAGCCTTCCAGATTGTAATATGCTGACCGTCACAGTTGAAGACAGAAGACCAAGATGTTATCAATGTGGACAGAATAACCAACTGAAAGCCTTCTGTCCACATCTAAAACAGGAGGGCACTAACCCTTTGATGCATCCACCACCCACCCACACCACAACAACAGAAGCAACCCCAACGACACAAGCGGCCCCAACAACAGAAGCGGCCCCAACAACAGAAGAAACCCCAAGAAAAGAAAGCAGAAATAGCTCCAGCAAAACCACCGACACCAACAACAACTATATGAAAAACAACAACGCCAACAACAAGAGAGGCGCTGACCACGACCACCACCACCACAGCGCCTACAAAAACACCAATAACACAGCTCTTGTCAGAGGAACAAACGACACCAGCAAATTTCGACCCATTGCAACGACCCCTTCTCGACTCTGACATGTCATGCGTCTTACAGAATTGATTGCTTGGTTTTGCTACTGAAGCAAAATCTCGGCTGTTTAATGCATTAGGTTGTTGTTGTTGTTGCTGTTGCTGTTGGGTATTTGGGTATTTTTCTTGCTACTGACGTTATACTTTTTTCCCTGTTTCCAGCCTCAGTATTGCAGCGCAAACGGTGTCTTCTACATTTAGCAATCCTCTGTTTATTTTCTTTCTTGGCAGGTAGAACTTGCCGGTATTAATTTGAGGCTGGTGTGCTTTGTGCATTTTTAGCAGTTTCCTGTTTTTCCTAAATAGGTTATCAAAATTTACTACGGTCATAATCATTTTCAAGACGATTTCCTTATACTGTAAGAGTTCGCCTTTTATGATTTGACTCATGGAAGCCCATCTGTTTTTCTTACAAAATACTCGCTTGTCCGGTGAGTAAAATTCATTGATTCAGTAAGCTTTTAGAGACCCAACACAAACAGTCCTTCAAACAAATTAAATTTTTTATGAGAGACGATTAGAATTGCTAAATAATATTCCGAAATCAGTCATTTCAAAAACTTTTATTGTATCTTTCGATGTCGTGAAGGTTTGTTCAGACATCCCTTGTGACTTTGGAATTGAAGACATTTAATTGTAGTTGGATAAATTATTCAGGTGAATGACCGCAAGTCTTTGAAAAATAATTAATTATAGAAAAATAATTAATCATGAATACAATAGATTTTTCATGTTCAGTGAAGACTTTTATTGGCAAAAACATATTTAAAAAAAAGCTAGAAAAGATATCTCGTTGACGGTAAAAGAATTCAAAGCATCACTCAATGTAATTATTAGAAATATACACTTCACTACTGAATATAGTGAAGACTGATTCGATTTTTATACATCCTGAGAAAGAATGACCACAACAAAATAAAATCAGATATTCATTATAAACCTACAGACTCCAAACAATATATATCTTTCAATTCGTGCCGCTCAAGAGACACAAGATAATATATTCATTAAAACTTAGGCAAAATGATCTGTACAACTTTTAACGACAAATTATTTGAAGAACTAAGATGAGATGTGTGGACATTTAGTTCGATCCCCGAGAAGGTGCCGCTGGGCATTGCAGAGATCCGGCCTATGAAAACGGGTCTGAAACCGGCTGCTTTAAGGACAGCTTCCAGATAGCGATGGCCTACACTATTAAATGCCTTCGACTGATTAAAATTGACCAGGCCCCCTCCGAAGCAAGCTTTAGTAGCAGCTTGCTTTATGATGAATCGCATAAAGTAGGTATTGCAGATAAACCTCTTCGGGAGAGTACACGTTGGCACTTTCTCGACCAGGCTACCGACGGCAAGTGTCCACATTTTCGCTAGCACCTTCGTCAAGATCTTAAACTCTATGTTTAGCAGAGTTATTGGCCGATAATTACTTAGCACGCCCCCTGTCAGCGTCTATCTTCAGCAATGTCATCACATTCGGCTAACAGCACTAGGAATTCTCCCGTTCTATTACTAGTTACGGTAGACGTCTGCCAAGAGGGCGCCAAAAAAATCCGGCACGAACACATAGAATTCATAGAGCAAAACATCCAAACCAGATGACCTACAACTTGTGCAATCGCCCATTACCACCCGAATTTCAGCGGCTTTTATCAGATTTTCGCAGAACATCGTGTTCGCTGCAGAGAGCCACGGCAGTCCGTACAGGTACAAACTAAAATACGCTACCGTCGGTGACCTATCACCCTCCCCAATTAGCCGCGTAAAGTGCTGTTGGAAAGCTGCTGACAACTGCTCGGAACCGAGTAGCACGCACCAATTCCAGTCCATCTCCTATATAGGTAATATTGAAGAAATGTTTTTAAAAGTTGCTAGAGTCACAGCAAGACATAGGGAACCGAAACGTAGTTAATCCCCCAACCCAGAAATTTTCTGACTGGCAGAAGAAGGTGTTGCATGGTAGTTTCCCAAAGATGCATCAAATTGTAGTAGTAAGACATGACTATGTTTGCAGTAAGGAAAGCTGAAAACGGAGCCCGAAATGTGTATTCAGCTGCATAAGATCAAGCATTAAGGACTAATTGGATAAACGCTAAGATAGATTAAAACCAAGTAGATTCCCAATGTAGGTTATGCAAAACAAAAGCGGAAAGTGTTATTCATGCAGTAAGTGAATGTAGCTGACACAGAAACAATACAAGAAAAGACAGTCTAGGAAGAGTAATCCACTGGGAGTTATGTAGGATTTGACCATACTGATAAATGGTATGAAAATGAACATAGGAAAGTATTGGAAAGAAAGAAATGAAACTAGTTGTGGGACTTTAACATTAGGACTGACGGAGTAATAGAAGCTAGAATACCTGATTTAGTAGTAGTAGGTAAAGAGAATAGAAAATGCCATTTAATTGACTTTACAGTCCCAAATGATGAAAAAATCAATATGAGAGGTATAGTAAAAATAGCAAAATACCATGACCTAGCCATTGAATTACAAGAAAGTGCAGGTAAAATGTATCCCAGTAGTTACAGGTGCATTAGGAACTATCCCTAAAGATCTGGACAGCTCCAGAAAACTGTGTTATTAGGGACATCTAGGATGTTTAGAGGGGTTCTTGGCATCTAGGGTTAGTTGTTGTAATCCGATGTTAGGAATATTTCTTTTCCAACAGTCTAATCTGTTGTGTGTATACGATAATAATAATAATAATAATAATAATGATATGATGATGATGATGATGGTGGTGGTGGTGGTGGTGGTGGTGTTAGTGGTGGTAGTGGATCGTCGCAGCGGCTAGAATGTCTTTGATCATAAATCTGCTCGGTTAAGGCTGACCTGGGGGTTAAGTACCAACAACATCGGCCATAAATTTTAAAAGTCATGAAATTCTTGGTAACTCTACTGGTAATAATATATTATTTGAAGGGGATGATAATAATGACGATGACGATGGTGGTGGTGGTGGTGGTGATGATGATGATGATGATGATGATGATGATGATGATGGTGGTGGTGGTGGTGATGATGATGATGATGATGATGATGATGGTAGTGGTAGTGGTGGTGGTGATGGCGGTGGCGGCGGCGGTGATGATGAAGATGATAATGATGATGATGATGATGATGAAGAGGTGGATGAGGAGGGGGAGCAGCAGTGACGGTGATAGTGGTGGTGTTGCCGCAGTGTTAGTCTGGTAACGTTGTTGCTGTGATGATGATAATGATGATAACGATGTTCATGATGATGATGATAGTGGTTGTCACGCTGACGGTAATGATGGTGGTTTCGGTGGTGATGATTTTTTTTTTGTGCTGGTGGAAGTGATGACGATGATGACGACGCAGAATATTGGTGAAGCCAATGCATATTAATGAGTCAATTATCGTCTCCGATGTTAACCAAAACCATTCTGTTGAACACGTGACCAAAGACAGAAGTTTTCTAACCTAAAGTTCAAAGTTGTTCTTTGCAATTATTGTTCAATATACAACAGACTATTCTATTATTATCCAACAGTTGCGACATCATGAATCGTGTGTGTGTCTGTGTGTCTGTGTGTATGTGCACGTATGCAAATATATATGCATACACACACCACTATATATATATATATATATATATACATACACACACACACACACACACACACACATATATATATATGCATACACATTTCTTATATAGGCGTAGGAGTGGCTGTGTAGTAAGTAGCTTGCTTACCAACCGCATTGTTTCGGGTTCAGTCCCTACTGTGTGGCACCTTGGGCAAGTATCTTCTACTATAGCCTCGGGTTGACCAAAGCCTTGTGAGTGGATTTCGTAGGCGGAACTGAAAGAAGCCCGTCGTATAATGTATATATATATATATATATATATATATATATTATATATATGTATATGTGTGTGTGTGTGTGTGTGTTTGTGTGTGTCTGTGTTTGTCCCCGAACATCACTCGACAATCGATGCTTGTGTGTTTACGTCGCCGTAACTTAGCGGTTCTAAACATAAGCTTTTCTCAAAAACGCTAAGAGTAAAAGATATTTTATATGACACATTCTACCAGTGTCCGAAGTTTGAAAGTGTTTAGTTACCAAAATTATTTTTCTAAATCCGTCGGTCAAAAGGTGAAGATCGAAATAATGTAAAACCGCGCTGGCAACGGAGTACGAACGTTGCGTTGACTTATAAAAACGTTTATCGTACTTTATCGTATATTATGGTTGTATTACGAAATATCACGTACCTATAATTAGTTATCATATCGTATATTGTTTAATGAATGTGTTACGTTTAAGAAACAATTTTTAATTGTCTAAATGAAAAATTTCGTGAGAGAGATAAAAGGAATGTTAGTAAACTTTCATTTACCTGTCAAAGAGGATAACAACAAAACCAAATATGCAACGCGCCACCCACGTGGTGAATCTCGCTACTACAAGCAGAAATCCGAGTTCCGCATCTTGTGCGCCAATTTATTTGAGCAAAATAGTAAGAACTACATAATTGATTTATAAGAAGTTAACATTGTGATACGTAGTTTAATAATGATAAGTTTATGGCTTCATCCTTCGCATATGAACTGTCCATGATATTGTATTTACGTGTGCAGAATCAAACATTGCTTCCATAAAAACACTTCGAAATATCTTTCAATAAATGTAAGGTGAAACATATTAGATTTGTTAGATGCACAATAAACAATGCTACACGGAATATAGTTATGTGAAGTTATATTTGATATATTTGTGTACATTCGAAAATACAAATACAGCGCGCTGCAAAAATTGTCTCGAGAGAAGAAACTCTTCTTTTTGACAATATGGGTATAAACACATCAATAGTCCATCAATGGCATTACCGAACCTTTGAACACATGCATTTTCACTTCATCAGCTATGTATACCGTCTGTCATGGCCGCTAAGATCTGGTTGCTCTCAGAATAGAAAAGCAAACGGTACAATTGTTGATTGATGTGCGAATAGTCTAGACCTGGAATAAAGTACAAATTCACTAAACAGCGTTGAATATAACTGTACATGAATGGGTTAAACATGATGGTATATTTAACGCTAGCTGCAAATCTTTGATAAACTACATCCGCCAACATTGTGGAGTAACCTCGAGCCACTAGAAACAACTGTCGGACTTATAAGACTATATCTTTCCCCTCTTTAGTCTTGTAATCTTTATTCTATGTAATCTGAGTAAGTTTGCCTGTTAGTACATACATCTATGTATATTTATACTAGAATGTTAATCATCTGAATATTTGCATTTTCTTATTTAATGTAATATATATATATATATATATTAAATATATATATTATATATATATGTTTGTATAGTGAAACTGTACACCCTTCCCAGTAAAAGTGGTAGTAGCCAGCCATTATAAATACACCAGTAGCCAGTCGAGAGAAGAAGGTCAAGAAGATCGAGAGTGCGTGTAGACTTTGCTTATAGTCGTGTCTGAGCTGATATAGTAATTATACTGATACTGAGAGGACGTTATAACGATCCAAGCATGTGAAGGTTGTAACACTGTACGACAAGAGGTGGCACAGTGCCAGATAGAACAATTCCGTCGTCGTCTTCTGAATCTAACAATGTCTGTGAGAGCGACAACCGTCGTCAAACACAGATACAACAGTGGCAAAATACCGTTTTACAACAGATACATGAAAAATATTTACCTTTATTCGACCCGTTCTCATTCTTTTCACATACATATACATACCTTTATAACATTATATACATGTACATGTCTATACGTACTTTTATGTATAGCATATATATATATGTGTGTGTATATATATATATATATATATATATATATATATATATATATACACATATATATGTATATGTATATATATGTATATGTGTGTATATATATATATATATATATGTATGTATATTATATATATATATATACTATATATATATATAATATAATAGCATCCAGGTTGAGATACTGATCATCTGGTTTAGGTGTATCCTTCGTTGTAGATTGTCTCCTCCTCATGTGATTTCAAGACTTATCTCGATAAAAGATACAGTCTCTCAAGATTTCTTCTCGGTCTTCGTATATATAAATGCCAAAATGAAGGTGTACAGCTACATACTTTAGAAGATCCTTAA
Organism: Octopus sinensis; assembly: GCF_006345805.1. Taxonomy (NCBI): domain Eukaryota; kingdom Metazoa; phylum Mollusca; class Cephalopoda; order Octopoda; family Octopodidae; genus Octopus; species Octopus sinensis. The sequence goes on along the minus strand of NW_021836835.1, from coordinate 49,403 downwards.
TTAATATCAGATAAAAAAAATAAACAGATACCCAAATCAGCGAGCAAAGTATACGATACAGTCTTTAGTATATATGGATGTATAAACGCCCACACACACATGTAGTGTGGCGCACGTTCACTCGCTCGTACAAATGCACACAGACATACAAGCACACACACATAGGTGTCCTTCTGAACAGTCGTCCTTTTGTGGATTACAGAGCAGTTTTATACAATACTAGATTGTATAAATACTAGATGCCCATAATAGTACACAATAAAATGCATGATATGTAATTTATTCTTTATATAATACTAATATATATTACATATATAGTGCACATATATGTTACGTATATATTCTACATGTATTATATAAAAGATACTCAGTAGATTACGGTAGGGAATAAAATAGAAATAGAATTAAAAAATTTATTCTTTCTGTGCGGTCAAGTTCCAAATAATCCTCGGTTCAGTGCTGGTCCTTAGCCCGGTAGTTGAGACCCCTGGTGGCAAGTATTCAAACCGAGCTTACTGTTCGAGAACACTCTCCTCCCCGCAACCAGTCTTGGAACCCGCGATAAAGGTCTTAGCCAACGTCTTTTTCTTCTTCCCTCGACTAAACTAATAAAAAATTCTTCACAACTTTCCACTGCGTTGTCACTCAAAAAAGTGAGAAATTGCATTACCTATTTCAGCTTTTTATTTTTTATGAAACATCATAAAAAATTGGTCATAAAAAACTAATTGTATATAAATCAAATATGTCTATTAGCAAATTATATTTTATTGTGCTATATTATATAGCTTATTTCTGAGTCAAAATATCAGCGACCAACCATAAAAGTACAGTTGACTCTGTTTTAACTCTTTCATGCCTTGCATTTACTTATGTTTGTTTGTTTCTTTTTATTTTTCATTCTTTTTCTTATCTCTATTTCTTTCTTTATACCTTTACCCAACCTCTCCTTAACCCTATTTTTCTTTTCGCTTTCCTCTCATCTTTCAGAGCATTCATCTCTGCCTTCTAACTTCTGTTGTTGACAACGTTTGTTCACGAAACGAGGAATTTAGCCTTTGACTCTGTCGTACCCCTGTCGTACCCCTGTCACCTCGAATTAACAGACAAATACCCCCCACTTCATTCCTCATATTCTAACAAAACAGGACGTATTGAATGATGAAGTCAATGATTCGTATTACTTGAAGATAAGTCATCAGTGGAGTGTTATGGATCGCGGGTGCAGCAGCATCAGCTAACCAGCGCTGATGAGAGGACAGATGTAGACCGACGAAGCACCAACTAGACATGATACACTTCGATCAAATGCTTTTTGTCATAGGCCTGATCGTTCAAGTTTGACCCGGGCTAAATGCCATACGAGAGAAATAGGAGAGGAATTCGACCACTGTATCTAACTCGGTTGAACGACTACGTTGATACATCCGTGTCAGCCTTATGCGGGAGTGTATGTGTGAGCATGTGATGGTTGGTGTATATGCTTATGTTTACGCGTCCGTGCATGTGTGGGTGAATGTGTTCAATGATACTTATAACAAACCCCCTTATATAGGGTTGTTATATGTTGATAGGCTCCATGTATATAGGCTTCAAATTTTGGCACAAAGCCAGCAAGTTTTAGGGGGGGGGGTAAGTGAATTATATCGGTCCCAGTGCTAAACTGGTACTTATTTTATCGATCCCGAGAGGATGAAAGGCAAAGTCAACCTCGAGAAAATTTGAACTCAGAACGTAAAGACGGACAAAATGCCACTATGCATTTTACCCGACGTGCTTACGATTCTGCTTGCTCATCTACCTTAAAACATCCCATTGTATATTAAACATGCGATATCCATAGCCTCCACCACTAGACGGATATTCAATCGCAGCCCACAGGGGATTATCACCTCACTAAGTTTCGGATTAATATGGTTTGTGATGTTTGGCTTGGTTCCTAATTAATTTGTCTTCAGCAAATTAAAACTAACAGCAGACTTTTAAACGCGCAAACATTTACGTATATATGCACGTATGGACACATTTACAGATACACAGAAGAACACACACACACACACACACACACACACACATATACACAAGAATACATAGGTGCAAGACCATATATGCACACACTCTGAGATGCATATACACATGTTTACAAATACATAGATGCGCACATATACAAACATACATAGATAATTACGCACAGGTATGTAAATGTATATTTTACATGCATGAATAGTGGTTACTAACGTCGGAGCTTGTTTGGACAGTTCCGTCTATGACAGTCGATGGGATGAGTGTAAGGCAATATGTATCTTCCTGTGTGTAATTGGATGTGATTGGGAACAACGGTTTGGGAAACAGTTGTAAAAGGTGGTTCTGGCATTGTATTGGAGATTGTGTTCCTATAATTTCTGGTCTTAATTTGAGATCGCTTGGTCGTAAAATCTGCATTGTTCATTTCTAACTGTATTTCTGAGCTTTATTTTCATGGATCATAGTCAAGTCACAGAAATCGCTTTCTGTAATTTTGAAACTGCATAAAAAGTCCATTTCTTTATCCTTAATGTAGTCTGAGTATTGTTTAATTAATGTTCTGGTTTTGGCAATGGTGCCTTAATTAGCAGAAATATGTCCAACTTCACCCTTTTTGGAGGAAGTGACAAACACTTAGGTCGATAGATTGACACGATGTATAAATTTCCATCTGGGACTCATAAATGTAAAGAATCCTTCGTAAAAAAGTGGCTCTACTGCCACTGAAAATTGACCAGTAAATTATCTTAAAGAAGATGAGACGGGTGAAGCAATAATTATTATGAACAGATGTTCATTATAAAAACAGGATATCAAAACAACATAACTGATTAAAAAGTATTATAACGAAGAAATGAAAAAACACTCCTGCGCCTATGGGAAAAATACGGAATGCTTCACGGATTTGCTGCTGTCCTTGCGCAGGGGCCATGCTAATCTTCTCTGTAACGTTCCAATTTTAGAATATGTACCGCCGTATTCACTATGATGCAAGCTTCCAATTCAAATTCATAATAATGAGAGTGAATGGCGACAGAAAGTCAAGGGAATCTGCAAAAGCAGTGAGAAACTACGTGAAGTGGAAGCAAACATTATACTCCAGTGACGCAACGTTCTTCATGAGTTCAATGACGTCATTTCCTTACAAGGAAGTTCTCATTTAGAAACATTTGTTAATACAGCCATACATGACAGCGAGCACTCTTTATCTACGCAGCATCAGCCTTGCCCATCATTGATACACAAACTTACAAAATATGAAAAATGTCATTTCTGCTCAATTCCCTGGCTTCAATATTTCAATTTAATTACTTGCTCGGACAGCAAAAGGCGAATCAAATCAGGCACCAACGAAGACACAGAACACATTCCAAGAGTTTTTTTTCCTCTAATTCAATACGTCATGTTTCATTTTATTCATTATTTATCCGTCCTAGGTGGTGAGCTGGCAGAATCGTTAGCCGCCGGGCAAAATGCTTAGTCAGATTTCGTCCGTTTTTACGTTCTGAGTTCAATTTCTACCGAGATCGACTTTGCCTTTCATCTCTTCGATGTCGATAAAATAAGTACCCTTTGAACACTGGGGTCGAGATAATCGACTTTCCCCCGCCCTCAGAATTGATGGCTTCGTGTCAAAATTTGAAACTATTTTTGATCTTTCCCATTCTGGAGCCATTTCTTTAAGATTCAGGAAAATTTCATATTAGCAACAAACTGACTTCTTAAAAGTACTTGAACATTAAGAGCGTCTGAACACTACAACTGTAGCTGGAGGGTTTATAATATTAATTCTATGCAAATTTCATTGAAAGCTATATATTATTCAGTCATTCAATAACCTTTACTACTACTTTCCTATTTTCTCTCGTTTCAACCAATTTAGAGGTTGGCTCTACTTTCTGCATCTTCCTTTTCACATGACACTGATTCAGACTGCAGCCATAAGCAAGAGGAATTACTATTTCTATAAACACCATCAAAGACGGTTGTGGAACCAGAATCACCATTCTGCTTCATCCTTTTATCATTCGTTTTCACTTTTCTGTTTCAGAATTTAGTTTGCGTTTTATTATTGTTCTGTGACAATGAATATTCAACAAATTCTAAACGGAATTCAAGCTATGAGACATCTTCACTTGGGCCGTGTGCGTCACTCTCGTCCACCTTTCAGTCGATTTGCTGGAAGTTAAAGCTTCCCTATTCACCCTTATTTTCTATTTCGAGTGAAACTTGTATAACGATGAAGGTATTGATGATGATGATGATGAGGATGATGATGGTGGTGGTGGTGGTGGTGGAGAGGATTTCTTCGGCAGTATATATGCATGGACTGACATGCTAAAAACGGTAACCAAATCTTTGTTCAGTTCCACCATACCGTCTTATTGAAGAGAAGAACACATTAATATTGTCGATGCAGATTCAGTCTAAAAATACGGTCGGTCAAAGTTGGTCTGCTTCATCGGGATTCGCCTCGAAACCAATACTAACAAGAGCAACTTCAACAACATTGATTTGTCTTTGACAACCATGTATCGAAAGACCACCAAATATTATCGGTATATATAGAAACAAGTTATGAGGCATGAAATAACTAAGAGCTGGCTTCTCAGAATAGCGTAAATCCAGAAACGTATTTTCTTAATATTCTACTCTGAAATTGTTTTACACTTTCGCCAACACTTGGCCATCTTCATCGTCATCAATATATATTAATATATTATATTGTCATCGATATAATCTCTCTCCCTCTGTCTGTCTCTGTCTGTCTCTGTCTGTCTGTCTGTCTGTCTGTCTGGCTCTCTCTCTCTCTCTCTCTCTCTCTCTCTCTATCTATCTATCTATCTATCTATATATCTATCTATCTATCTATCTATCTATATCTGTCCGTTTCTCTCTATTTCCCTCTGCCCCCCTCTCTGTCTCTCTCGCTTTCTTTCTCTCCGTTGCCATAAATTAATATCAGAAAATATTTCAGTACCTTGCTTCTATCTCCAAATATTTGGAGAAAAATACACTTATATAATTCCAATCAATATCTCAGAATGAGTAATCGAATTATAATTTTATCATCGTCACACGCCATTTTTTTTGTGAAATAATGTAGTGTAACTATCGCAATGAGATAAAACAGTTATCAGCATTTAACCTTAGTTCCAATATTATTTTATTGTTGTTGTTGTGTCTAATGTCTAACTGAACTTCCCAGTGTTGTCTTAAACATCTGGAATTTGATAAAATGTCTTCCTTGTATGGGCTGATCCCGCCTCCATTCTTGATAATTATTTGGCATTATCACGAATTGCTTTCACACATATGACAATTATTTTCACAGTTTCGGAGCTGTCGTTCCATATTGATTGCTATGTTGTTTGTGCTTGTGCGTTGGTAACACGTGCGAATTAAGTATGTGATACTTTTTTTTACCAAGTGGTGAGATAAACGTAAATTTGTTAAAAGTCATGCTTTAGCGTTTCTGAGATGGTGGGAGGAATATATTTCTAGGTGTTGTTGAAGTGGATACAAGCGGAACAAGACGTTTTTTTTTTACCATATAGATAGGTGAAATAGTATAGATAAATAAAATGTCAATAAAACTGAGTAGTATGAGTTGTTGCAGTGCAGTGAACAAATGTAAAGACTGTGGGTTCGAGTTGGCAATTTGGCAGCAGAGAAAATGACTAATTACTATACAAATTCACGCAGAATATCCAAAAGTATTAGAATTAATTGCATCTATTGTATTTGGGGTGGCTGCTGCTGATGGTGGTGTCGATGTTGTGGTGCTAGCAGTATTGAGAACTTCTTTCATCCGGCATTTGTTGAGATTAGAAAGATTGGAGATGATTAACGTTTCCACAGTAGAAGAATCCAAGCCTTCCCTCCGATACCGCCAACTGCAGTTTCTGGCCTCCAAGGATCACTATTAAGATGTCCACTGCCTTAATGGTGTCTATTCCATGCCGTACGGCGCCTCACTTCGTTCTTAGAGGGTTCCAATAAATTATTAGTGTTTCTATGAGAGAATCTTGCTCGATCTTCGTTTGACCGTTTCCTGTTTCTGGAGGAAGGGACGCGATATGATTGGCTAACCACGATCCTGCTTGCAAACTCAAATTGGCTGAATCGTAGAGAAAGTGAAAGGGTGCGAGAGGGAGGAGGAAGAGAGAGAAGCGGGAGAGAGGGAGTAGGAAGCTGAGGGAAAGAGAGGGAGGATAAGGGAGAGTAAGGGAGGTGGAAGGGAAGAGAGGGAGTTTGAAGAAAGAGGGAAATTGAATAGAGAGAGAGAGAGAGAGGAAGGAGAGAGCGGGAGAAGCAAGACGGAGGGAAGATGAACAGAGAGAGGAGGGGATGCAGGAGATACTGAAGGGTGAGAAAGAGAGAGAGGGGAGCACATAAGAGGATATTAGAGCGAAACGATTTCCAATTGGCCGCCTCTGCCGCCGCCGCCGCCGCCCCGGCAGCCCCGATTCCTTCTCGAAAGCATGAAGCTGACGTGACATTCCTAAGATTATAAGAAACCTGATACACTTCAGCTTGTGGCAGCCGTGATTAATTTCCAATGGAAACACTTTTGACCCGATTAGAAGAATCCGTTTAATTCTCATAATGCAACGTATTTGCTTTCCTTGTGTATTGGACTGTTTGGGACGTCAAACTAGAATCTAACCTTTTAAAGAATTCCTTTGTTACTCTGGACGGCGTTTGTTTGGACTCTGGCTAGCTTTTGCTTTAGATTCACAACCATCTTGTTTCCCCGCACCCACCTTATTTCTAGTTGGTGCATAATTATTGCGACTTGTTTTTTTTTTTCAATAATATTCAGGAGTGGCTGTATGGTAAGTGGCTTGCTAACCAGCCACATGGTTCCGGGTTCAGTCCCACTGCGTGGCATCTTGGGCAAGTGTCTTCTACTAAAGCCTCAGGCCGACCAAATCCTTATGAGTGGATTTGGTAGACGGAAACTGAAAGAAGCCTGTCGTATATATGTATATATATATATATTATATATATATGTGTGTGTGTGTGTGTGTGTGTGTGTGTGTGTGTGTGTATGTGTTTGTGTGTCTGTGTTTGTCCCCCTAGCATTGCTTGACAACCGATGCTGTTGTGTTTACGTCCCCGTCACTTAGCGGTTCAGCAAAAGAAACCGATAGAATAAGTACTGGGCTTACAAAGAATAAGTCCCGGAGTCAATTTGCTCGACTAAAAGGCGGTGCTCCAGCATGGCCGCAGTCAAATGACTGAAACAAGTAAAAGAGTAAAGAGTAAAAGGGAGTAATATTCAACAAAAACGATAATATGTAACAAAAACATCTTTAAATGATTATTCCGGAGCATATTCACCATCTACTTCAATTACTATTTCCCATTTGCTTGGCAGACAGTCAGACCGTCATTTAAAGATGTGTTTATTAAATATTGTTATTGTTTTTTTCTTGAATAAAATTTGTTGAAAACAAAAAAAAAAGCCGCAATAATTATGCACCAACCCAATATTTCTTCAAATATTTCCTCCCTTTCAATCTTTTCGTTTCCTTGTTTCAGTCATCTGACTGCGGCCATGTTGGGGCACCGCATTGAAGGGTTTTAGACGAACAAATCGCCCCCCACCCCCACGCCATTGACTAATTTTAAAAATTGCTCTGTTACCGAGCTACTAAGTTACAAGAACATAAACACACAAACACCGGTTGTCAAGCGACGGTGGGGGGACAAACAGGCGCATAGACGCACACACACATATATATCTCTATATACGAGAGGCTTCTTTCAGTTTCCGCTTATCAAATCCGCTCACAATGCTTTCATCAGCTCGAGGTTATAGAAGAAACTTCCCCCAAGGTGGCACTCAGTAGAACTGAACATGGAACCACATGATTTAGAAGCAAACTTCTTACCACACAGCCACGCCTTCTCCTATCGAGATAATGTAATTCTTTACTGCAGATTCCTGCTGCTAGTAATTTAGCATTTCTTCTCCTTTCCCAGCCTGATATGAAAATAGCCCCTCATTTGGTTTTAGCCTTCGATTATTATTACTTTCGAATTCAATTCTGTGTTTAGCATTAGCTATGGCACTTAAACTCCTGAAATTCCTTTAATTACTAGTTACGCTTGATTGCTTTACTTTTAGTGATTACCAAAAATCAAAAAAAATCTAATGCACTTTTCGACAATCACTCCCAGATTTCATACACACACACACATGAACACACACATGAACACACCCGAACATACACGCATACACACACACACACATTATCTCCTTTACTTTTTCCCACCTTCATTCTTTACAAATTAAATTCGTCAACGTATCACTGCAATTATTTCTAACGTTTACCATTTTAGACGAGCTAAATACACTAAATACACGTCCAGTTTTTAAGTCTTTCTATGTTTTTCATGGATTATTATTATTATTATTATTATTATTATTATTATTATTATTAGTAGTAGTAGTATTATTACTACCACTACTACTAGTTGTAGTTGTAGTATCACCATCAGTCTCATTATTACTACTACTACTACTTCGTAATTACTATTACGTTACTTAAGATAATGACTATTTTCGCAATGTCTTCGGCTCACATTTTTTTTTCCTTTTTCCTTTATTTTACTTTCACATATCAAACGATTCCTTGCAAACCAATTAGTTTAATGTTTCATTCAGTTAAGCGTTTGGCTTTTTCTCACATACACTGAGCATTTTTTTCTTTTTAAGAAGAGAAAAAAAAGATGTGTACATTGCTTTATTCTGACAGAAGTCGTGTTGTACTGGTGGCCGATTGGTCAAAGCGATTACTAATCCTTTTATGGCAAAGAATTAATACCGTCACCAGTACAACGAACAGAATGTCCTGCGATAATCATTTTAGTTCGTCGGCCTCCAAGAACAAGTTCCGTCGACATCAGCTTCGTCTTGCATCGTTTAGGGACCGATGATAACATTTTTAAGTATCCGGGACAGTGTGGTAAGGAGACCGATTCACAGACACATTGTTTCCGATTCCATCCTGCTGAAGGACAAACGTTTTTCACTATGGTACCAAGTTAACCATGCCTTGTGAGTGAATGTGTAAGGCAAACACCATAAGCAGCCCGTCCTATGCATGTGCGTGATTGTGTTATCTGGCAACCAGTGTTGATTTCTTTACGACACTAACTCACTGGATCGGTGGAAGGGAACGTCAGAATAAGTACCAAGGTTAATTAAGTACTTGGAAAGATTAGTCCAGCTAAACCCTTCAAGATGGAGCCCCAGCAAAACCACAATCCAATGACTGAGACAAGTGATTATATATAATTAATATATATATAGTTATCTAGCTGCCCACTATATAAATTTTCCAATCAAACGGACAATGAACATTTTTATCTCTATTTCGTTTGCCCACATTATAAAGAAGGTAGATATGCAGACAGAGAGGTTGATTTCATTCTTAAGAACATGATAGTAGTAAATTTACTCTCTGACTGTAGATTTTTTCCCTTTGTTATTTAGATCTGTCATTGGGGAGGGGGATTTTATTTTGGGTTGGATGGAGACAAAGAACTTTTCTATTTATAGATATCGGAAGGGGTAGAACAAATGTCAAAACGAATAAACCTATTCCTATTCTGAGGAACTCAGCCCAGATATATTTGAATGCAGTATAGCAAAAAGCTAGTATGTTGAGGTTAGAGAGGTAGGGTAAAATAGACTATTAGTGTTCCAGAGGTTTTAATGTCTACTACCATTTGACATCCAGATTCTATATTAAGAAATTTAAGTAAATATTCTTTAGACAATTTCAAAAATCTGAATATGTATCAACCAAATCATCTTCTGCTGTCTACGATAAGAGCATGTTGGTTAGGGATGGTCATCGATGGAAATAACGTTGGCCATAGATTTGTTTAATCAGGTCTGATCTGGGACTAAACAATAACAACGTTATTACCAAGAACGGCTGTTACTGCTATAACTCACAAAATGAAGGAGCGTAAACATGGTCCCTGTTGGAAATAACGACCAAATTTCAACCGAAACCAGGAATTTTCAACAATCTTTTTTTATCTATAGGTCCCTTTGATTACTATTTTATTCTGGTGGACTCCATAACCATTCGATGTCTAAAAACTAGTTTTATAGAAACTGATTTCAAAATTCCTATTTCGTTTTGAACACATTAACTTGTGAAGGTTCAACTATGTAAAATGTTAGAGAAAGAATTCTAGCTGTTTCTTGCTATACATACCAATACATACATCTAAAGCAAAATTTTTTTCAGGGGCCCTTAAAATATTGCGTGTCCCCAATTTACTACCATGCTGCGTGGACCCTCAAAAATCTTATATGTACCCTCAGGAGCCAAATGAACCCCAGTTGAGAACCATTGATCTACATCCAGGGTCTTCAAAGCGGAAGAATCCAATGGATAATATATATGGACATATACATTGGTCGGATTGTCAATGCGTGGAAACTCTTTGGTTGTGGGCTGATGTCAGTCCTAAATGATTAAACCTATGTTCAATATGTTTTTTCCGGCTACGACCATCCCATCAAAATTCTTATGCGCACGGGACCCAGAAACACGTTGGCCTGTATGTCCTTTTCTTTCTAAAATCGTTTGTAGTTTAAGGGAAATTTATCTGTCAGGCGGCGAGCTGGCAGAACCGTTAGCACGCCGGGCGAAATGCTTAGCGGTATTTCGTCTGCTGCTACGTTCTGTGTTCAAATTCCGCCGAGGTCGACTTTGCCTTTCATCCTTTCGGGGTCGGTTAAATAAGTACCAGTTACGCACTGGGGTCGATATAATCGACTTAATCCGTTTGTCTGTCCTTGTTTGTCCTCTCTGTGTTTAGCCCCTTCTGGGTAGCAAATTAATAGAAATAGATATTTCGTCTGCCGTTACGTTCTGAGTTCAAATTCCGCCGAGGTCGACTTTGCCTTTCATCCTTTCGGGGTCGCGTCACTGGGGTCGATGTAATCAACTTAATCCCTTTGTCTGTCCTTGTTTGTCCCCTCTACGTTTAGTCATTTCTATTGGTGGAGCAACAGACTATGGGCTCTTTAACATATAACACTTGCAATAAATTGTATCAACCGCCAGGAGAGAGAGAGAGAGGGAAATGCGAACTCGATCCAATAAACAACCTGATAAATTCGTGGTTGTTTATGAAAACAAAGTACTTCCTTTCGTTTCGACTTTATAAACGACTGAAATGATCGATCAATCAATCTAGATCGAGAGTAAATGAGATTTCAACGAGACAAGTCAAAAAGCTAGCGTTATCTTGCTTTTCATTATCGGCATCGGCATCATCACCACAAGCATCATCGTCATCATCATCATCATCATCATCAGCATTGTCATCACCACTACCATCGCCACCATCATCATCATCGTCGTTGTCGTCGTCGTCATCTTCTTTTTCTTGTTGTTGTTCTTTATCATCATCACCATTATCATCATCATCACCACTACCATCGCCACCATCACCATCATAATCGTCATCATCATCATCATCATCATCATCGTCATCATCATCAGCATCACCACAATCATCATCATCATCATCATCATCATCAACCTCATCGTTCTGCTCTAATCTTTCTCTCCTGTTGTGGGGAGAATGAATTTGTCTTGATGATATCGAATAATCTCACTTTCACTTTCGGTACATTGTCAACAGCAACAACAAGAACAACAATAACAACAACGATAACAACAAACAGAACAGTTTCTATCAGGAATGACATCATCATCATCATTATCAAGATAATAATCATCGTCATCGTCATCATGAGCATCATCGTCAACCTCCCCTCCTCCTCTCTTCTCCCTCCTCCCTCCTCCCTCCTCCCCTCCATTCTCCTCCTCCATTCTCCCTTCTCCCTTCTCCCTCCTCCCTCCTCCTCTTCGTCATCATCATCATCATCATCATCATCATCATCATCATCAACATCAACATCAACATCATCATCATCATCAACAACAACAACCACAACAACAGCATCAATAGCAGCAACTTCCACGAGAAACAATATCCTCATGAGGTAACAGCAAGAACCACAAGAGAACCACATTGTTGCCAAAATGGTGGTACTTACCAAAAAAGAAAAGAAAAAAAAAGAAAAAAAAGAGAATTGGAATAGGAGAGAGGATCCAGCTATTGTTGCTGCACCGTGTTCCAATTCGGTGGTGCTTATTTGTAAATTTCAGTAAAAGACAGATTCATGAGATCAGAGACTTTTGGGCGACAATTTGAGAAGATATCTGACATAAATATCACATTTCCCCCGATGGAGACTCGTAAAGAGAGGGCGGGGGAGGGGTGGGCAAAGATGACGGAGAAGAAGAAGAAGAAGAAGAAGAAGAAGAAGAAGAAGAAGAAGAATAAGAAGAATAAGAAGGAGAAGATGAAGAAGAAGAAGAAGAAGAAGAAGAAGAGGCGGTGAAGAAGAAGATGACGATGATGATGAAGAAGAAGAAGGGGAGGAAGAGGAAGAGGAAGAAGAAGAAGAAGATGATGATGATGATGAAGAAGAAGAGGAGGGAGAAGGAAAAGAAGAAGAGAGAAAGAGAGAAAGAAGAAGCGGGGAGAAAGAGGCAGAAGAGGGACAAAGGAGGAACAAGAGGAGGAAGAGAGGGAGCTGACGAAGGATGGAGAATAGGAATAAGAAAAGAAGAGGAGGAGAAAGAAGAAGAAAGGAGGAGGAGCAGAAGGAAGTACAGGCGGAAGAAGAAGCAAAAGATGATGATGATGAAGAAGAAGAAGAAGAAGGAGGAGGAGGAGGAGGAGGTGGAGGAGAAGAAGGAGGAGGAGAAGAAGATGAAGAAGAAAAAGAAGGGGAGTAGAAGGAGAAAGGAAAGGAGGAGAAGAAAGAAAGAGAAGAGCGGAAGAAAAGGAAGAGGAACACAACCACCACAAACAACAACAATAGCAACAACAAGAGCTAATTCATAAACTAATAAAACACATGAAAAACATATTGTGTTTTTTCTTGGCAATAAAGGAAAATAAGTCTATTAAAAGAGAGGAAATGGTTTGTGTGATGGAAATGGCTTGGGTGAAGGAATATAAACAAAAGAAAGAAAGAAAGAGACGAGGAAGGAAAGCGGGCGAAAGAAAACAAAGCGGGGCAAAAGACAATTGAATAAAACATCAACAAAAACAAAAAAAAAACCCAGAAAAGTAATAATTAATCAAATGAAATGAAATATATAAAAAAAAGATAATATAATCAAATATGACGAAGAATCTCATATTTGAACATTGATATTGTGTTACTGGATTATTAAAAACGACAAAATAACACTCCTCGTACCACACTATTCCTACTTCTCCTGTAGTAGTAGTAGTAGTAGTAGTAGTAGCAGTGGTGGTGGTGGTGGTGGTGGTGGTGGTGTCTGAAAATGAAGTTAATATCGTCGTAGTATATATAGCGGTGCATTTAACGTGTCGCTTCCAATCGCCATATTTGAGCGCCAATAAATGCAGAGGGAAGAATTTGTTTCACCGTTTGTAATTATTGAAAATCAGCTTTTATAATACGAATCCTTTTATGGTATGTATCCTCAAAAGTACCATCACTAACACACTGCTACCCTACCTAACTACTTACTTACCTACCTACATACATACATACATACACACATACATACATACGTACACACATACACGCACACATACATACATACATACATATGTACGTAAATGCATACATACATACATACATACATACATACGTACGTACACACACACATACATACATACACACATACATACATACATACACACATACATACATACACACACACATACATACATACATACATACATACATACATACACACATACATACATACATACACAGACCACACACCACATACATACATACACACATACATACATACGTACACACATACACACACACATACATACTACACACATACATACTACATACACACATACATAAATACATACACAACACATAAATACATACATACATACACACATACATACATACACACATACATACACACATACATACACACCTAATACACACATACACACTGCATACATACATACACAATACATACATACATACAACACAACATACACACATACATACACATATAATACACACATACACACATGCATACATACATACATACATACATACATACATACATACATACATACATACATACATACACACACATACATACATACATACATACATACATACATACACACATACATACATACACACATACATACATACATACATACATACATACATACATACATACATACATACATGCATAAATAATTAAAGATATACATATATGCATGCATGCATTCTTAGATACATACACAAACAACACACACGCATTTATGAATATATATATACTTTATTTAAAGCAGCAGAAAATTCAACAAAACCTGTTACTCTGAACGTGAAACTCAGAGTAACAGATTTTGTTGAATTTTCTGCTGCTTTAAATAAGCATATTACTCTACCACTGGTATTTGAGTACTCTTTTTTCCACCTTGTTTCACATTTATGTGTTTACTCCGGCTATATATATATATATATATATATATATATATATATATATATATATATAATATAGTGTACTTGCCTGCTGACATCTGAGATTATGGATGTTAATGTACATTTGGAGTTGTATATCCTGTGGTGGTCGTGTGATAAGGCGCGTATGTGTCTGTGGGTCCGCGAAGGTGTGAGTGTGCCTGTGTGAGCGTGGGCGTACCTGAGTGCATATGCTCCTCTATGGTGGCAGTGGTGATATGATCTCTGTATGTGTCGCATTGTGTCCGAGGAATATACAACCGTGTGTGTAGGTGTGTTTGTGTATGCGTGTATAGCTGTGTGTGCGTGTGTGATTGACTGACATACATACATGTGGTGTGTGCTGCCGTGGACCCACGAGTATGATTAATAACGTGTGCGTCTGTATGTCTTTGCATTGATTTAAACGTATGAATGTGCGCGTCTGTTTGCCTGTGCGTCTGTCTAACTATTGGAATCTTTCAATACAGCGAAACCAAGATGTAAATCTCCCACCTTAAAACCTTATTATCTCACCTGAGGTGTCATCTATGCACCGTGCGTTGCGTCTGATGTTATTGTGTCATTCCATGGCCACAAGGGCGCACGTACGTACGTACATACATACACACATACAAGTAAGTTCGATGTAGCAGTGGCAAAGGGATATTTTCTAAAAGGGGGTTTCCAACATGTTTGTTATGAATTGCAGGTGTTTTGTGGTGATAATATGAGACATAAGAAGAAAGTGTTTTCCATCTGAAATTGATTGCTTTACGCTTTTAGATACTATATATAATTTGAAAGAGACTATCGTGGCTTCGGTTTTGATTATGAAAAGTGTAAGAACACTGCTGGCAACTGAAGCTGCTGAGGCTCATACTCAAACCAATATATGATAGATGAGTTGTTTGTTTTACGTAGCCATGTATACAGTGTGAGGAATTTTATACACACCGTAGCGTGGACAATTATTTGAATTAATGCAGTTGGAATTGTTTAAGAATAGCCAAGTTTATTGGATTAGTTTGCAAGTAGCAACATTTTGCACAATGTTATATGTTGTTATATATTTCTACTCAATTTTTATCGAATAATTTATGGCATTTATTGAAGAAAATATTTATTCAACAAAATGAGGAATATTTATGTGTCTGTTTTGAGTTTAGATATTACGTGTATGAAGCGAGACTCTTTTGGTCTTTCTCTTGTTTTGTTTTCGGTTATTTGTCATTCTTCATATGTTGCATTTCCTCTTGAAATCTAATTTGGATGAGAGTAACATTCCAGTAAGACATTGAAAATTCCTTGGTTTGCTGCAAGGTCACGTTGCCGCAGGAAAACATTTCAGTTGAATCATATATACATATTTATATACATGCAGACCCAAAACATCCCCATCACAAACCAGTATATATATATATACATATACGTATGCAAACATATCTATCTATCTATCTATCTATCTATCTATCTATCTATCTATCTATCTATCTATCTATCTATCTATCTATCTATCTATCTATCTATCTATCTATCTATCTATCTATCTATATATAACGGGAAGCTTTATGAAAATAAACAAAAGACGAAGGCAGGTGGAATACAAACAAACAATTGTATTAGTATGGCGCTCAGGAATATAAATAAAACAAGTCTTTTACGTTTCGAGCCTACGCTCTTTAACAGAAAGATACACAGAAAAGAATCACAGAAAGAAACATATATACATATATACATACTATATATATATATATATATATATATATGCGTGTGTGTGTGTGTATGTATACAAACGTATATGTGTATGTATATACATATATAAATGTACCTGGTGGTACTCAAAAGTAATCGGAAATGTTTTCTGTGGGACAAGCTTATTGTAGTTCAGGCTTCTGCTGTTAAAAGCCAATTGATGTGACCGTCAGGCATCAGTCTGCCGCCCGTCGTCGGCCTGTACAGGCGTCGTACTATCACGTGGTTTGTATTTGTTTCGCCGTTGATTTTATGCGACGACTGAAACGGCTTGGTGAAAAGTCGGCTGAAACAGTTGCCATCCTTCAAACAACTTAATAAGGACGCCGCCATGGGCAAAATAGATGTTTACGTGTGGTTTTCACGCTCTAGGAATGGTCAATTGTCGCTTGAAGACCAACCTCATACAGAGCTCTCCTCCACCTCCCGAACGAATGAAAACATCACGAAAATCGTGAACTCATATTGGAGGACGATCGCCAAACAATTGACAAGCTTGTTGATATAACTGGTGTGTCCTGGAGATCCTGCGAACGAATTTTGCGCGAGGAATTGCGAATGGAACGAGTTGCAGCAAAATTTGAACCTCGCTTGCTCAAGAAAGGTAAAAAGCAGTTACAACTTTTGATCCTTCAACTGAAAGAACAGTTGGAAGTCGATCCGGACTTTTATTCAAAGGTTTTCACTGGTGACGAAAGCTGGTGCCAAGGCTACGACCCGTAAACGAAGCAGCAATCAAGCCAATAGAAGAGTTCAATGTAACAACGCTCACCCCAAAAAAAAAAAAAAAAAGTGGCTGTGTGGTAAGTAGCTTGCTAACCAACCACATGGTTCCAGGTTCAGTCCCACTGCGGGCATTCTTGGGCAAATGTCTTCTGCTATAGCTCGGGTCGACCAATGCCTTGTGAGTGGATTGGTAGACGGAAACTGAAAGAAGCCTGTCGTATATATGTATATATATATATATATATATATATATATATGTGTGTGGGTGTGTGTGTGTGTGCGTGTTTGTGCGTCGTGGTGTTTGTCCATCTCAACATCGCTTGACAACCGATGCTGGTGTCTTTACGTCGCCGTCACTTAGCGGTTCGGCAAAAGAGACCGATAGAATAAGTACTGAGCTTACAAAGATTAAGTCGCGGGGTTGATTTGCTCGACTAAAGGCGGTGCTCCAGCATGGCCGCAGTCAAATGACTGAAACAAGTAAAAGAGTGCTGTTCAATATCAAGATGATGCTGATTTGTTTCGTCGAAGCGAAAGGAATTGTCCGCACAGAAATTGTTCCTGTCGGTCAAACTGTTAACCAGACAACTTACTTGACAGTTCTGAAGCATTTGCGGGACGCAGTGAGACGAAAACATCCCGATCAGAAGCAAAGTGTGTGGAGAATGGTAGTTTCATCACGAGAATGGACCTGCGCACACCGCCTTTCGTGTGAGACAGTTTTTGACTAAAAGTGGCATGAAGCCGCTTACCTACCACCCCCTGCAACATTTTTTGTTCCCTTGAATGAAAACAGTCCTTAAAAGAAAACGTTTTGCAGATGAGGAGTTGGTGAAGAAAAAAAATGAAGTCGGCGTTGAAAGGTTTCTCTTCAGAAGAGGTGTGGGACTGTTTCGAACGAAGGAAAACGCGCCCGGACAATACTTTGAAGGAGATAAAAACTTATAAAACTAAGTGAATGAAATAATATTGCAAAACTCCGGTTTTATTAGTAACCCCTCGTATGTACACACAAACATATATATATATATATATATATATATATATATATATATGATAGGCTCCGATTTTCAATACTGCCCAGAGTCATTCGATTCCAGTCAACTTCTAGCAATCATTCTATGTATGTGTGTGTGTGTGGGGGGGGTATGGTGTGTGTGTGTGTGTGTGCGTGTCTGCGTGCGTGCGTGTACATCGGGCTTCTTTTAGAGCCTAACTGCTAAATCCATCCAGAAGGTTTTGGTGAGCCCCAGATTATAGTAGAAAGCACTTGCCCAAGGTGCCAGGCATTGGGAGCGAAACCGAAACCAAGTGGTTGAGAAGAAAGCTTATTGCCACACACAGTATATATGCATATGTGCGTGTCATTGTACTTTAAAGTAGCAAATTGTTGAGGCTGAACATAACATGTAGGATATTTGTGTTTGCCAGTTTTTCGCTTCATGTCGGCAAATGTAATAATATATAAGAAGAACGGGACACAAAGTTCAGAAATATTCACTTTCCCGTCCATTTCATTACATATTTCTCTCACTTTCAGTGACCCCCCCCCCACTACTCTCAATTCCTCTGTCAGTCAAATGCACACAGACATGCCATATACACATACAGATGCTTGTATATAGATACATGAAAGCATATATATATATACATATATATACACAATCACAAAGGCAACAAGTGTTCAATACAGGCGTGCATTAGAAGTTTTTACGATTTTCTTTGTGTAATTCACGTTTATTGGGCCATTTATTTCGATCTTATTGGTAAGAATTCATCAAGCACGCACATTCACACACATACACACACACATATATATGTATGTCTGCATATATATACATGTATATATATATATATATATATATATATATAGATAATATATAATATATATATATTATATATGTATATATACATATATATATATGTATATATATATATATATATATATATATATATATATATATATATATTTTATATGAATATATATATATTATATTTATATATGAATATATAATATATATATATATATATATATATAATATTTTTTATATATATAATATATATATATATATATATATGTACACAGTAGCATGTATACATGTATGTATGTATACATGTATGTACACACACACACCACACATCTATATATATATATATATATATATATATATATATGCATAGATGTATGTGTATATATATATATGGAGAGAGAAAGAGAATGAGAGAGAGAAGAGAGGAGAGACAACGAAAGTCGAAAACTAAATGAAAGAAAAATACAAAGCAAGAGAAGCGATAAGGCAATGGAGAAGAGACTGAAAGCCATGGT
>NW_021836835.1:0-25000 GCF_006345805.1 Octopus sinensis | reverse complement strand
ATAGTAAAAAATAAGACAAAAGAAAACAAAAAGGACAGTTCAAAAAAGAAAAGGAAAAACACGGAAGAAATAAAAATATGGTTCCAAATTCCCGCCAAGGGTACTCCTGGCCCTCTTCTTTGGCTGGTACTCCGAGCTGGAATCTTAAATCCGCAGAAGACGAATCTTCACCACAATGGGCCACAAAAGTTTTCAATGACTGGAACAAACTTCAATTTTTGGGCGGGATACGCCCCCAACATTTTTTCAACAAGCAAAAATCGCAATAGCCTCCGAGAGCAGGCAAACTGTTCCAGAGCTGGGCGAAATTTACTGAAAAAAGTTCCAGCTCAAAACAAACAAAATCACCTACCTCGAACGGACTTCTTCTTAATTTTCAGTTTTAGGACGGAGCGCACCAACTCATGCCCTCCTTGTTCAAGTGTTGAAGCAAAACACCAATGCGCATGTGCGGAAGCAAGCTACTTACCACACAGCCACTCCTACGCCTATAAATACAAATATATTTATTTTATATGTATTTGTATATATATATATTTATATTCATACACACACACACACACACACACATATGTGTTCCTCTAAAACACTGCGTGCTTAAGGAACCGTAAAAGAACCTCAAGAAACACGTGTAGCAGAGTTTTAGTAAAGAGTAGTAAGTATTGAATTAAAATTCTTATATATGGTGTGATGATGGGGACTGCTATCTCCAAATAATATATATATATATATATATATATATATATATATATATATATATATATAATATATATATATATATATAATATATATATATATATATATATATATATATATATATATATATATATATATATAGAGAGAGAGAGAGAGAGAGAGAGAGAATAATACAGTGTACATTCAAACACATAAGAGATAACCAAAAAATAAAATATCTGACTCACTAGAAAGAGCAGTTAAAACTCCAAGCCACTAATAGTTACAACTATTAGTGGCTTGGAGTTTTAACTGCTCTTTCTAGTGAGTCAGATATCCTGTTATTTGGTTATCTTTTATGTGTTTGAATGTACACTGTATCTTCTATGAATTATGTATAGTCTATTGACTAAATTTTTCCTTCTCGCTAGACCACTGGTAACAAAGAATTTTTCTATAAATATTTTTGCTACCCTAAGATTTTTAAATCAATGACAAAAGGTTCTATATCTATCTATCTATCTATCTATCTATCTATCTATCTATCTATCTATCTATCTATCTATCTATCTATCTATCTATCTATCTATCTATCTATATTTGATGTTAGCCGTTTTATTTCTTGGTCATAAATTATGATCTGGCAGAATACTTGAGCATTGCGATGCAGATGCGGATTGCTTGGCTGCTTCCGCTTATCATGATGATGACGACGAAGTCGATGAAGATGAAGTCGATGAAGATGAAGAAAACGACGAGAACGGAGCCGACGAAGAGAATGACGAAGAGAATTAGATCGATGGCAATGCTGATGATGAGGATATGGCGGTGGAAGGTGGTGGTGGTTGTGACGAGAACGTTGACGAGGATAAGGAGGTGGGTGTTAATGATGATGTTGAAGATGATGATGATGATGATAAGGAAGAAGATGAAGACGATGATGATGATGAGGATAAAGGCGAAAGTGATGCTGCTGTTGTTGGTTTTGTTGTTGATGATGATGATGATTATGAAGATATCTATGATGATGATGAGGAGGAAGGAGATGTGGAAGAGGAAGACCAGGAGCAAGATGCAAGATTCATGCAACGTGAAATTTCAACAGCACCATTGTGACAGAATCTCCTGTTGATGTCTGCCCAAATGAACAATTCTTCCTCGCACCTGACTGCGTCTGTGTTCTTCAAGTGTAAACAAGGATTGTCTGATTTGTCTAACGACTGAACTGTTCATTAACCATGTTTTGTCACTAACATGGTTGCCGGCGCATGCGTAATTATACGCCGCTATCGTATAATTAATGATATTCATGCGTAGACACGCCCGAATGCTTGTCGTCATTTGCGGTTTCATGGTGAAGAGTGTGTATGCATGTGTGTATGTGTGTATTGATGTATGCATGTGAGTGTATATATTATATTGTATATATATATGCATATTCATCCACATATAAGTGTGTATATATATATATATATATATATATATATATATATATATATATATATATATATATATATGTTATATATACGTATATCCACAGACACACACACACCACACACCACACACCACACATTATATATGCGTGTGTATATATATGTATATATATATAATATATATATATATATATATATATACAGACAGATAAATAGATAGATAGATAGATAGATGGATGGATGGATAGATAGATAGATAGATAGATTGATAGAGATAGATAGAGATAGATAAATAGATTGATAGATAGATAGATAGATAGATGGAGGATGGATGGATATATAGATAGATAGATAGATAGATTGGATAGATAGATTGATAGATAGATAGATAGATAGATATAGATAGATAGATAGATAGATAGATTGATAGATAGATAGATAGATAGATAGATTGATAGATAGATAGATAGATAGATAGATAGATAGATAGATTGATAGATAGATAGATAGATAGATAGATAGATAGATAGATAGATAGAAAGGAATATAGATATATAATGTTCCTAATTAGAACAGAAGTACCTGGCGTGACATGGTGAAGCACAAATTTACGATTGGTTTTTATTCTTTAATAATGGCCGCGTGCCGCTTGAAGACCAACCTCCGGAACGAATGAAGACATCATGAAGATCCATGAGTTGATCTTAGTGGACCTCAGTGAACACTCGATCAATTGTTAATACGATTAGTGTTCTGGCGCTCCCGCCAACGAACTTTGAAGAGTTGCGAATGAAAAGTGTTGCCGCAAAATTTGTGCCTCGTTTGCTCTCGGAAGATCGAAAGCAGTCACGAGTGAATGCGTGTTGCGAACTGAAAGAACAGTTGGAAGTTGATCCAGACCTCTCTTTCGAAGGTCCTAACTGGTGATGACAGCTGGTGCTGCGGATTTTCGGATGTGGAAGAGGTGAAGAAACAAACGACGGATAGGTTAAAAGACATCACTTTGCGAGAGTTCTAGGACTGCTTCGAACAGTGGAAAACGCGTCAGGACCGAAGTATTGCTTCAAATGGAGAATTCTTTGAAGGCGATAAAAGTGTAGACATATAAATCTAGGTGAATAAAATAACATTGCAAAATTCCGGTTGGGTACACCACCCCGTACACAAACACACACAAATCCACATATGTGTGTGTATGTAGACAGACAACCAGACAGACAGACGGATAGATTGACACAAACAAACAGACACCGTAAATATTCTCTTTCTACATATTGAATGACTTAGGTACAACTGCATTCAACATCGGATGGCACTATTCCTCGATACCCATTCCTATTCTCCAGCTATGTATTATCCTCACACAAAGAAAACTCCAGGCACCGAACATACACCAATTCCACGAACAGGGATCTCAAAACCATCCTTTCATGAGGATTTTGTCTCAACTTGCCAAGCAAATACAGCGATGTCACTCAGCACCTTGCTTCACGAAGATCATTGCTAGCTCTCACTGCCTATGCTACCGTGTGCTGCCATCTGTTGGCGTGCTAGAAAACTTGTCCGGGAACCTTTTGGTATCACCACGTGCATTTATTCAAACCCCAAAGTATGCTTCTCAACAGATGGCTGTGATGCTCCCCCCACTCCCCCTGCTCATGATCAGTGATGCATCTATTGTCAGTCACTAAGGTAGATGCTTGAGTGTCTAAGATCAAGCAATTGACAAGAAAGTCTGTGGTATTGATCAGAATATTTGCTATAACGATATTTCTGCCTCAGCAACTCAGGCAGAATCTGTCTGAAATGTAATGGAAAATTGGTGAGTTTCAAAACATTGATGTCTAGGTTATAAAAGCAATGTTTGAAGGTAATAATACTTACCATTTCCTTTGATTTCTAGAGAGAAGCAAATAGGAAATAACACTTACCAAAGACCAAAAAGAATATAAACATTTTGCTTCACAGTGTTTAGATGTTACATTCGCCATGGATACAAGTTGGTTAAACGCTTCTTGGCTCCGGTATTTCCTTCAGACAAAGTCCTTTTTGAAGACAAAGAGTGTTAAAAAATACAAGATACGATGCTTTATTTAACACTCGAGGAATTTAACGGGACTTTTTCCTGAAGGGAATATCACAGCTTAAATGTTTAAACAACATACATGCATGAAGTATGTGATATTGATAATGTTTATGAGTGCATTAGTGTGCGTGAGTGCGTGTGTATCTGAGTGTGTATGTGAGTGTTCTTAAAATATTTTGATTCAGATTTACTTTAAAGAAACTGCGTCAAATGATTTATCTATCAACCAAGTATCTAGAATGCACTTCTCTTTCATTTGTTGCATAATCTACATGTGTATACGCACGAATACACTTTATGTATATATATATATATATATATATATATATATACTTCCGGTTTAGAAATTTTAGAACTAGCTACTTTGCTTGTTATATATATATATATGTTTATAGACATACATACATACATACATACACACACACACACACACACATATATATATATGATGGGCTTCTTTCAGTTTCCGTCTACCAATCCACCTACAAGGCTTTGGTCGGCCTTAGGCTATAATAGAAGAGACTTGCCCAAGGTATCACACCTTATATATATATATATATATATATATATATATATTATATATATATATATATATATAATAGTGCGTGTGTGTATGTGTCTCTCTGTGTCGGTGTCTGTGTGTGTGTGACACCTTGGGCAAGTCTCTTCTTGTTTGGATTAACTTTATATATATATATATATATATATATATATATTCATTAATGTATCTGTTTAAATCGATGTTAAAATACGATATAGCTACAAGGCGGCGAACTGGCAGAAACGTTTGAGACGCCGGGCGAAATGCTCAGCAGTATTTCGTTTGCCGCTACGTTCTGAGTTCAAATTCCGCCGAGGTCGACTTTCCCTTTCATTCTTTCGTGGTCGATTAAATAAGTACCAGTTACGCACTGGGGTCGATATAATCGACTTAATCCGTTTCACAGTTCTTGTTTGTCTCTTCTGTGTGTAGCTCCTTGTGGGTAATAAAGAAATAGGTATTTGCCTTTCTTTACGTTCTGAGTTCAAATTCCGCCGAGGTCGACTTTGCCTTTTATCCTTTCGGGGTCGATAAATTAAGTAGAAAAGAATACGTCAGAGTGACAAGCCATTTAGAAAATAAAATTCAATTAGTTAGGATGTAATTATTATCCTAATCATAGTTCTTGTTGAGAATTTTGTAATAGAGCATTATTAGAATTAGTTATAGGGGATATGTTATGTGCAGAATTTCTTTCCCTCTTGTCTTTAGGGGAGATGATACAGCCTAGAGCAGGCGTGGGCTGGAAGAGACATGGACTATCACCAGGGCAGGCGGACTGCGAGAGATATGGCGTATCATTATGAGGACCGCTACAAAGAAAAGGAATCGAGCTAATCATTGGTTGGTTTTGCCATCCAGAAAATCCCGCAGATTTCCGTTTGACCATCAATGAACTACGTCGTAATTCTTATTGAGAGTCAGCATCGAATCTCTTGCTATTGTTTTCGTCAGTATAATTTATTCACGTATCTCTATCACAAGATTTCACACGAAAAGGTAGCGCTAAACATTTGGTTTCTATGACAGTTGACACTGTCAAGCAAATAAGAATATCCAATTCAATAATGAATGCTACAATACACTACGTATTTGTGCGTGTGTGTCCGTATATATATATATATATATAAATATGTATCTATGTGGTGCGTGTATGTGTATGCTTATATATATATATAATATATATATATATATAATATATTTTATATACACATACATATATATCATATATATACATACATTCCTACATACACCTATGTATGTATATGTTATATATATATATATATATATATATATTGTTCACATCTTTACATCCAAACAAGTGCATATATGCTCACACAGACACAGACACACATACACACACATATCTAAAGACTCCGCCGGTTACGACGACGAGGGTCCAGCTGATACGATCAACGGAACAGCTTGCTCGTGAAATTAACGTGCAAATGGCTGAGCATTCCACAGACACGTGTACCCTTAACGTAGTTCTCGGGGATAATCAGCGTGACACAGAGAGTGACAAGGCTGACCCTTTGAAATACAAGTACAACTCATTTTTGCCAGCTGAGTGGACTGGAGCAACGTGAAATAAAGTGTCTTGCTCAAGGACACACGCGTCGCGGGAATCGAACTCACAACCTTACGATCATGAGCGAATGCCCTAACCACTAAGCCACGCCCCACTTACACACACATATATCAACATGCATGCACACACATACACACACACACATGCATATTACGTTAATGATCTCCGTTTATCACATCATTTTCGCTTTTAATGCTTTTAATAAAATAATTTGTTCATACGTTGCAACTTTTGTACCTTTTGTGAACATTTATCCGATTAACGAACAGCAAATCCATTTTTAATGTATATTATATAAAGTTTAAATAACACATATAATATCAGCTTAAAAGTAACCTAATTGATTTTCCCGTATTTGAAGATATAATTCATAAAGTGAATTTATGGTCCAAAAATTGCTTCTAGATGTTGCAGAGCCATTTATAATATATATATATATATATATATAATATATATATATATATATATATATATATTATATATATATTATATATATATATATATAATATATATATATATATTATTTATTTGTTGATAGAAAGTAAAAAAACTAAGTATAGTAATCTTAGATAAGTAGTTTATTACGCTTTTACTTTACAATGAATTTAAATGATCAAGAGAAAATCACGCATTAAAAACCGTTTTCTTGTGTATCACAGGTTTTGAGAAAATGAAATCATAGTAAAAAGCAATATTGAGACATCGAAATGTCTTTGGAATCGTATGAGGTTGGTAATCATATGGATGACTGGTATTTCTGTTCTAACAATTTATTCTCACTTAAACATAAATGTTGTGGAGGCGCGTGGCTTAGTGGTTAGGGTGTCAGCATCATGAGCGTAAGATTGTGGTTTCGATTCTTGGACCGGCGACGCGTTGTGTTCTTGAGCAAAACACTTCATTTCACGTTGCTCCAGTCTTCTCAGCTGGCAAAAATGAGTAACGCTGCGATGGACTGACGTCCCGTCCAGCTGGGGAACACATACGCCATTGAAACCGGGAAACCGGACCTTTGAGCCTGGCTAGGCTTTAAAAAGGGCGCAAGGAAGAAGAAGAAGCATAAATGTTCTGTTAGAACAAACTTTACTGTTAATTTATTGATGCATTTCGGCAAGTCGTTGTCTGTATTACCAGACAATTGCAAAAAAAAAACAAGAACCCAAAAACTAACAAAAAAACAACAAAAAATTTTAAAAAGTTTCAAAACCCTGCAAAAATCCGGTGCAAATTCTTCATGGTTCAAAACATTGCTTTACATGAGTGAAAAATCTCATATTGTCTGCTGGTGCAAAATGCACACTTGGTTATCTCTCTACTATTTCTAGCGGACGAGCGTCCATCATTGACGAGACAAAGAAAGGTGGAAACCACGTTTCGGCGCTGGAAGTCGCAGGGATTTATCTCCCTTTAAGCGATATAAGAAAAAATGTATTTGGCACCAAATGCCGAAATGAGATTTTCTCTCAGAGTATCTACCGCAGTAAAGTTTCTCATAACACAACATCCACATTTAAATGAGGATAACTATTAAATCTGCCTCTGGCGCTAATATATATTGTTCAAACAGTGCTCAAGGTTCTAATGCCTAGAAAAATATTCGGATCTTTTATTAGTGCTCACTCTTTAGCCCATCGCTTGAATATACCCACCGTGAGTTCTAGTAGTTTAAATTCATATAGAATTTCATATTAGGAATATATATATATATATATATATATATATATTATATATATATATATATATATATATATATATATATATATATATATATATATATATATATATATATATGTGTGTGTGTGTGTGTGTGTGTAAGTATCAGGTTGAGTAAAAAGTAAGCAATGCTTTGAACAATGAAGAATTTGTACTGGATTTTTGCAGGGTTTTGAAATTTTTTAAAAACATTTCGTTTGCAGTTGTCTGATAATACAGTCATAGACTTGCCCAAATGCATCAATAAATTAACATTAATATTTTTTCATCGTTCTTATAATCATCCGAAATGGAACTGTCAAAGCACGATGTTCGAGCAATTTTGCTATTCAACTTCAAAAATGGACGTAAAGCAGCTGAAACCACGCGCGATTTCAACGAAACGTTTGGTGAGGAAATGACCAGTAACTGGACAACTCGAAAATGGTTTAAACGATTTCGCAGTGGAGATCTGAGCCTTGAAGTTTGTGAGCTTAAGTGGACGCCCATCTGTCATCGATGAGGGTCAAGTAAAGACTATCATTGAGAAAGATCGACGTAAACAACTCGAGAACTGGCAAAATAAACTTCAAGTTAGCCAGAAAACTGCCTGCAACCATTTGCATGTGATCGGAAAAATCAAAAACAGCTCGACAAATGGATTCAGAGGTTTCAGGATTTCATTACACTGGCTGATTTTCTACATGCAAGATTCATTGAGTTACGTTGGTGCAGTAACAAAAGGCGTAACTGGGAGGCGAGCGTATTTTTTTCTTTTGTTGTTGTTATTTTTGTTTCAGGTGCAGCCAGGAGTCGAAGTAATCGCAGAGCAAACTGTGATGAAGTGTCTTGCTGAAGAACACAACACACCACCCGGTCTAGGAAATGAAATAACGATCTCGTGATCGTCAGCGCAACACCTTAATCACTAGGCCATGCACCTGGTGCCTCTCTATCGATAATTACAAATCGTTAAGGGGGCGAACTGGCAGAATCGTTACCCCCTCGGGCATTTCATCCGTCTTTACGTTCTAATTTCAGGTACCACCAAGGTCGAATTTGCCTTTCATATTTTCGGGATCGAACTGATTAGAAATCGTTTTATAAAGAAAGGAATTTAGGTGTTCGTCGTTGGTTATAGACTTTGCTTTTCATCTTTAGTTGTACTCCTAGTCTCTCATTTTTGTTGAAATTTATTGGTGATTATACATCATGAAAATGGTGTATACTACAGAGGCACCACTCTGGCGCCCACTTCAAATATGCATTTCACTGAACTAAAATTAATTGCTTAAATGGAATGTCCCAAATTCAATAAAAACAATAATCGAATAGCTCATTCGTCAATCATACAATAGGCGGAATTTAGTTAACGACAACCGTAAATATGCTTGTTTTAACTTTATCATTTACAGATTGAATTTACAGAACGTGGATAAGATCGTCTGTTCTTTTGCTGAAAATATTTGGTGTTTCAGATGCAGGCATAGCTTGTGTAGGGGGTAGTATGGCTGGGTGGTAACATGCTTTCGGTCACACGGTACGGCACCTTGGATGAATATCTTCTACTATAGCCCCGGGCTGACTAATACCTTGTAGATATAGATAGCTAGCGAAAACTGAAGGAGGGCCCGTCTTATATATATATATATATATATATATATATATATATATATATATATATAACGTAGCGGCAGACGAAATACCTATTTCTTCAATACCCACAAGGGGCTAAACAAGGACAGAAAAACGAATTAAGTCGATTACATCGACCCCAGTTTGTAACTGGTACTTAATTTATCGATCCCGAAAGGAGTAAAGGCAAAGTCGACCTCGGCGGAATTTGAACTCAGAACGTAGCGGCAGACGAAATACCGCAAAGCATTTCGCCCCCGTCGTGCTAATGTTTCTGCCAGTTCGCGTGCTAATAGTTCTGCCAGCTCACCACTTGCAGATAAGGCAATGATATAGGAGCAAAAGCAGATATTCATTGGGTAGAATGATTAAACTCTCACCAAATAAGCGAATGCACTGACTATTTGTCTGTTTTCATAGGTTTTCCTGCTTTTATGTATTTATGCGTTTAAAAAGTTGTATATCGTTTTTTTTATGTTATCATTGTAGTTCGAAACCATAGAATGATTTCTTTAGCATTCAGATTCTTCTCTCAAATGTGAAACTTTTTTCTTATTAACATTGTCTTGACTTAATCATGCAGTATCTTTTAGCTTTCAAATTTCCATGATGTGATTGTTTGGTTTAAAATGACACCGTAGGGTGGGTAGGTGTGAGAGGCCAGAATTGGCCAGTTTGAGCATGAAACAATCGTATATTTTGGTCTGATATGTCCAGTTTAAGTGCTGAAGGGT
This sequence comes from Octopus sinensis, assembly GCF_006345805.1. NCBI lineage: Eukaryota > Metazoa > Mollusca > Cephalopoda > Octopoda > Octopodidae > Octopus > Octopus sinensis. Next base: position 14,613 of record NW_021836835.1, on the reverse strand, counting down.
AAAGAGAATTCGAACGTCGACTGACAACATTTAAATTCAACCTGGCAATAATCAGCTTGTAAGAGATATTTCCTAAATGAAAACCTTACATTCTTTAAAACAGAATAGAAGAACTTGATGCTTAATGATATCGTAGACGGAATATAAGTGTTCAGATTCTTTGAATTATTGGGTTGTCCGGAAAGTTGGTGCCGATTTTTAAAGGAAAGAAAAAGGTCAATAAATACTTGCCATTACATTTTTAATCAACCAAATGTGAACCATTTTGTTGCACAATGCACCTCCATCTTTCCTTTAACTTGAAAATACCCTCTTCCCAGAATTTGAGGTGGTTTTATGGCAAAGAATTCATCGAGGTATCTTTTTACGTCATCCAAGGAATTGAAATTTTTACCATTAAGACTATTCTGCAGAGACCTGAATAAGTGGAAATCCGAAGGAGAAATATCTGGGGAATATGGAAGGTGGGGTAACACATCCCAGCTGAGATGCAGCAATTTTTGTCTAGTTCCCAAAGCATCAAGTACCGAAAATGAACTTTCTTATCTTCCATTTTAAATGGTTACAGAATTAACACAGGTTATAGAAACATAAACCTTCTTCCACGAAAAGATGGCTTAAACTGTGCTCTAAATGGAGGTGTAGTCAAATCCTATTTAATGGACTCAACCATGTTCTAAAATAAGTCGAAAGGTAAGCTGCTATAAATCGGCATGAACTTTCCGGACAACCCAATACATGTATTATAGTTATTCAGTCTCCAAGTCTTGAGAATAAAACAACAGCAACATCTTCTTAAAGTGTGAAACTGCAAAGTAAAGTGTAAACAAACACCTCGCCAAAATACCGATCCAACGACCAAAAACAAAACTCAGAAGATTCTTTTTTTTTATGGATTGATGTAATTCTTTATTTATGACTCTAATAGAATTTGAAGGATTAATAACAACCATAAATTTGCTTTATTCTAAATTAGGATAATTAAACAATTAACAGTCTTCCTCTTCCTCTTCCTCTACTTGCTTTCTCTTCTTCAACAAATGATATTTTACTTCCATCCGAAATCAAAAATAACACAAAATGCTGCCGGCATGTAAGTGATGTTTGTTTATGTTTGTTGATGTTGTTGTTGGTGACGAGTGTTTTAATTGGTAATTCGTGTTCGTATTAATAAATGTAGTAGCATTAGTAGTTGCTGTATTAGTAGAAGTAAAAGAGTATTACTAGTTTTTACTATTGTTGTTATTGTATTTTAATATGCATGTTCTTTTTGTTTGTTTGTGTGTTACTGAAGAAGACTTGTCTTTTCAAGTAAACTAAACTGTTCTGATATTGTACCATCGTTTGCCGCTGCAGACTTCTTATCACGTGACAACAAGTTGACGAATGAAAATCTATCCAAGAGTATCATCACACCGGCAGTTCGCGCCCCAGATGTTACATTTACAGACAAGGCCTGAACAGCAACGAGCGTCGGGTCTCTTCGAGCTGGTCGTGCACGCCATTTGCCATTTGGAGCAGCTGTTCTTGTGTGACTTACTTTTTCCTCTGGAAATAAAACAAAAATAGAAAGAAAGAATTAAAAAAAGTTTTACAGCGGTGGTGCCCCAGCACGGCCGCAGCCTTCGGGCTAAAACATTTTTAAGGATTTAAGGATCTAGAAAAGGATAAACAACATAACAATTTTTACAGGTTAGTAGCACTAAGCAGTGAGGTGAATTAATACAAGGTTACTACCAGTTTATATATACTTGGGGCATATTCGAACCCGTAACAAAAGCCATTCACTGTTTTGTCATGAAAATTTCTCGCGGTAGCTTCACCTGCCCAGTCTGTGATATGCAAGCGCTCTGGGGCAGTTATCTACTCTTCAGTCACAAAAACCCGACAGAGGCGCTGCGAGCTGATAAGAGAGATTGTCGCACTCTCGTGATATTCCAGTCATCGTAAAATGACGGGTAGCGCTAACTGGCGGTTGATTGTAAATCAATTACCGGTTGGCGGCGATGATATGTGATACTGCAAGAAATTAAGAACTTTTCTGTATGACAAAATTCAATGAATGGCTTTCTTGCGGGTTCAAATATGCCGCAGACATATTTGAACTGATAATAATCTTGTTGTTGAAACATCTTTACAGGACAATAACATCTTACCAACTCAATTATTATTAATTTACAGAAAGTTTTCGGCGAGTAAAATTTTAGGAGAGCAACCGCAGAATGACAACTTCTAGATACGATGAATGAATGGTTGCAGTACAAGTCTTATAAGTATAATTATTTTAGGCACGACAAAGCTGTGTGGTTAAGAAGCTGCTTTGAAAACATTTCTTTTTTTTTTTTACAGTTCTACTGCCTGGCAATATGAGCAACGAGGTAACTCATGATACTGCGTGGAATCGAGGGAAATTGTTATTAAATAATACATGTAACTCTATGAAATGTGTTGAATGCCATGTTCTTTCATTTGCCAGCATCGTCATATATGTATATGTATATATATATATATATATAATATATATATATATATATTATATATATATATATATATATGTATTATATATATATATATATATATATATATATATATATACATATATATATATACATACATATATATATATATATATATATATTATATATATATATATATAATATATATATATATATATATATATGTATATGTGTGTGTGTGCGTGTGTGTGTGTGGTGTGTGATTGCGCGTGCACGTGTGTGTGCTAGTAGTTTCATGTTTAGCTCAATCAGTGAAGTAATGTAGAATGTTGTTTACATCAGAGTTAAGTAATTATTCATCAAGCAATTAACTAATTAGCTTGTTCTATTTACCAAATGGCATCCATGTTCTTTGATGAAGGTGTCTATATATAAAAGTAAATTTTTTCACATCTAATTACATACATTCATTATTCCACATATTGGAAGATTGACAAAACCCGCCATTTTGTCATTATTGAGACCCAGATTGGAATATTTCAATTAAACACTAAATTTTGTTCAGTTCAAAATGTTCAGAGAAATCAGTATTCCAAGGGCTGCTAACTGGCAGAACCATTAACGCGCCAGGCAAAATGCTTGGCATTTCCTCCGTCCTTACGCTCTGGGTTCTAATTCCGCCCAGGTCCACTTTACCTCTCATCGTTCAGAGTTGATAAAATAAGTACCAGCTGAACACTGCGGTCAATGCATTCTACTTACGCCCTCTCGTAAAACTGCTGGCCTTGTGCTAAAATTTGAAGCTAATATTTTGAGCGGGTGCCAGAAAGTCGGGTATGTACAATATTCAATTTGTTTTAATAAAAATCTCCGAGTTACTTCAATATTTTCAAGAAAGATGCGAGAACATGAAACTTAACAAGATATTTAACCAAAGATAAAAATATAAAATTCGGTTAGATAATGAAAAATAGGGAACGAAGTTGAAATCTAGATATATATCAAAAACGCAATAAAATACACATCCTGATAAAGTTAGAAGAATTTAATAACCGATGACGAGCGCATCGAAGCATAGCGAAGTAAGATAAAATCGGTAAACAAAATCTGATTGCTGAATATAGTAAGAAACATAAATAGAGAAACAAATATCGAAACCGACATCAAAATATAAACTGTTGTCCCACAGAGGAAGACGATCACAGCAGACGACCGAAGTAGACTGACGATCACACTAGATAAACAGACGATCACACTAGACGACCGAAGTAGACTGCAACAAAAAGTATGAAGGTGAAGAAAATAGAATAAATTTAAAGTTCAGGAATGACAATATTATCAAAGGTGAAGTACTGTTAATGTATTCGAAGATGAAAAAGCCGAGTATATAACTATTCATTGATATCAAAGAATAAGAAGATATATAAAAAAAAAATCAAGGAAGATAATCTTAAACAAACGGCTGATATTATCAAATATGAAAGAACAATATAATACTAAATATGTAAAAATGTGTATAAAATATAACATAAGTGAACAAAACCAAAACCAAATACGAATAACTATCCTTCGATGAAAAAACTGACAATCTAGCAAAATATTAAACAACGAAGTGTCAAGACAAATCTGAAGAACCAAAACTATAAGAAACTATTATGAATAACAGAGCCAAAGATGATGAACCAAGAACACAAATAAATATGAAATATTGATGGATTGAAACAAAGATAAGGAATTCGGAGAATAAATAAACATAAACCACACAATATAAGCGAAGCTAAACAACAAAGAATATGAAAAAAAAGCTGAAGATCTAAGAATATAACCAGCGATTGAGAATTATCATCAAAACTGAATAACAATCATACAAAGATGAATAGGCAAGTATAGAACCAAATATGAACATCGAAAGGATATAACCATAGTTGAAAATCTCAGAATATAGCGAAATATGGATAATTATATACATAAGCAGATACGAAGAGGTATAAGCGCACGCGAGAACAAAAGATATCACTAGAAACTGTTGTGTTCTTTCTTGTTTTTTCTCATTCATGATATGTAATTTTGTTGTTCTCTCAAGTTTTTTCTGACTCTCTACACTGCAGCCAGTCCCTTATGATCTATAATCTTCTTCGTCTTCTTTCTCGTTTCATTCTTACTAATACTCCTCACTCTCCCTACTGACTACGGCCAAGCTGTGGACTTTTATCCGCTACTTGCACTCTACACCTTTCTTTTACACCTTTCCACCAACTTTCCACCATTTTCTTTTTCCTGACGAACGAATAGTGTCCGAAACGTTAAGGAGAGATTCCATTTCTTCTCAAACTTTATACTAGTAACGCCTTTGTTAGGGTGTTTCTTCATGTTTCTATTTATTGCTTTCCTCGACCGTTATATACCACACACACACACACACACACACAACACACACACACACATATATATATTATATATTATAATATATATATATATATATAAATTACGTCGTATGTAAGCAAACAAGTTTGTTTTCGAAGCGTTGAAATGTATTGTAAAACAAGTAGGAAGATACATTTCATTCAACGCGTAGATACTGAACAGTATATAAATAAGGGATAAAATCTTTTAAAAGCAGAAGAATTTTCGCCAGCCGACAAATTTTCCGCTTTTAAAAAAGGATTTTATCCTTTATAAATATATACTGTTCAGTATCTACGCGTTGAATAAAATTTATCATTCTACTTGTTATATATGTAGAAGTATATATTTAGGTATATATATAATTATAGATATATATGTATACATATATATATATATATAATTACATATATATTAAAAGACCCCCTTCGGTCACGAATGACCATGGGATTGCACAGAAGTTACCCTCCCAGACACAAGTCCGGGCAAGGGTGTTTATGGAAGACCAGCAGTCGCCCATGCATACCAGCCTCCCCTCTCCACGCCACCAGTATCCAGGAAAGACAAAGGTCGATACAGCTGGCACCTGTGACGTCGCAACTCATTTCTACAGCTGAGTGAACTGGAGCAACGTGAAATAAGTGCCATGCTCAAGAACACAACACGCACCCGGTCCGGGATTCGAGCTCACAACCTCACGATCGTAAGCTCGACGCTATAACCACTGAGCCATGCGCCTTCAATACATATATATTATATATATATATAAGTATATATACAAATAAAAGACTTGTTTTATTTATATTCCTGAGCGCCATACTAATACAATTGTTTGTTTGTATTCCACCTGCCTTCGTCTTTTGTTTATTTTCATAAAGCCTTCCGTTATATATACAAATATATGTATATATGTATTTTTATAAGTATATATATTATAAAGCTAATTGTTATTTACAAATAAATAAAATTGAAGCTGACAAGAGAAAGATAAGGGAACACATTTAAAGCTAAAAGATAAACGCATATATGAATATATGAACGACTCGACTGAAACGAAATTCAAATTGCATATATATTGATGCTTCTTGTAAGTCTCTTGCGAGGCATGTCTCTTTGACTGTACTTACAACGGAACCTCATCGCATATGGATTAAACACCGTTTTGTCAGGATCCGGTGATTAATGCATGGTAAGACGAACCTTGGCAATACTTCCAAAAAACATAATGAAGACACGGATGATAGCGCGTGATTTTTTTTTGATTTCTGATGTTCTTAAAAGCATTAATGGAGGATCTCTACATAAGGAACGTCCATCATCGTGCTTAATACAATTAAAACTTGTCGATAATAAATGATGAGAAAGAGAAAGAGTAGTTTAGGAAGAGAAAGAGCGTGTGGTGGTGATAGTGGGCAACGTTCTCTTTTTTAAACATATTCAATATTTTATCGTTCATTCGAGGGGAAAATTATGTGAAATGCTTACCGGTTATTGATTCGTAAAAATCGGCTCAATTTATCATAACGAACAGCACGACGATCTACATCAGAAGAATCCCTGTAAAAAAACAAAGTATAAACAAAAAATACAATAAAATCAGATGAGAGAAATAGATAAGAACACAAGAACAGATAGGTTTATGTAGTTATGATGTTGAAAACCATCATTCTAATGGAATTATCAATTAGTTTTAATGTGCGTACGTAAATTAATCGGTGTTTTTATATAGAGGTACACACACACTTACATTCACACAGACAAACTCAGACACACACACGTACGCACACACATATATACATATAGACGCATTTACATACTTATAGATGTATGTATATATATATATATGTATGTGTGTGTCTGTGTGTGTGTGTGTGTGTGTGTGTACAAGCGCGGCTGTGTGGTAAGAAGATCTCTTCTCAATTCCACTGCGTGCCACCGTGGGCGAATGCCTTCTACAGCAGTCTCGGACCGACCAAGTGAGTGTATTTAATTGATGGAAACTGAAAGAATCCCGTGGCATATATATATATATATATATATATATATATATATATCTGCGTGTGCGCACGTGTGTATGTATATAAGAATTACTGTATAGAAGACGACTTCTCTTAACTCTAAGATAGTACGCACTAACTATTTACAAATGAATGTCTTACACACACACACACACACATACACACGCACACACACGCACACACATAAGCGTGTATCATTACACGCACACATACACGCGCACACACATTCGCGCGCACACGCATACAGGTACACAGAATAACACACATTGAATAGCTACGTTATCCAATGCCTGATTTCTAAATGAAACCCGTCTTATTTGATGAAGATTTAATAGGTTTCCAAGAAGATCCGTTCCAAATCTCCATACACCACCGCTGACTCACCAACAATGTGTTTATAGTTGGCCGCCAGCAAATTTTAACGATAAACCTTCTTGAATAATTCCTCTCCAAGGGAGAAAACAATAAAATTAACAACATTTATATTCCCCCGACACAATTCCATGAATATAGGTCTTACCTTTTATCCAAACCTTCGTAGTCGCCTTGTAACAAATCATCGGCGATAAGATCATCTGGAAAAGATTCAGAAAAACAACAGAAGCAATTAGTTTTCGCTTTACCAAAGTGTGTAGAACAATATATGAATGGGCACTTCAGGAATACTTCAATAACCAGAGATGTGTCTCTATTATGCCTGGAAAAAGATGAGACTGATTATGCCTCTCTATTGTTTACACGTATTTAAATAAATGCCCATAGTCCTTCTCTTTGGATTGACCTAAATGCTTTTGCATCCGTTGAAGCCAATTAATTAATTTATTAATCAATCAATTAATTAATTTTTATTATTATTATTATTATTATTGAGTGAGAGAGCAGTTCATGCCATCAAAGTGACACTGGGGTAAAATATACGAAGCCCAATATACCCATCATGACTACCCGTCTGATAAAGGTACACCAGGCACATGCATCACAACCATATGTGCGCGATATGGTGATCTCATATGAAGATAAACAGCACATGACCTTGCAGGTGGGGCCCAGTTAGAATTTTCTTCAGGTCGAGTAGCCCATCCCGCTCGAAAGGTCCCTGAATAAGGGTTGTTTAAGGATGTTGAAAGAACCACCCATGTTTCCAGAAGTGAATTATTCAAACCCCAAAGAATCCCTCTCAACACATGGCTATGATGCTCCCCCACTACTTCTGCTCGTGATCAGAGATGCACGTATCGTCAGCCACTAAGGAACATGCTCAACTGGTTAAGGTCAGACAACTGACAAGCAAATCTGTGGTATTGAGCAGAATATTTGGTAGCCCATCTTTTATACCAACACAAAACAATGTACGTGATAACATCTCCATCCATTTAAGATTCGAAGCCATGAGAGCCACAAGGCAAATTATTATATTATTATTATTATTATTATTATTATTTTATTATTATTATTATATTATTATTATTATTATTATTATTATTATTAATTTTATTGTTGTTGTTATTTTAATCATAATCACACCCAGCACACCCAGCGTCCTGGGGTGAGTGAAAAATAAGAGATGTTACAGTATGACAGAAAACTTGCGGAGGGGAAGTCACCAGGGCAATAGCGAAATAACGTTATGTAGTACAACACAGACAAACTGATAGCATTTTTCTAAGGGAAAAGGTTTGTGTGTGTGTGTGTGTGTGTGTGTGTGTGCATGCGTATGTTTGTATGCTTGAACCCTTTGGGAGCAACGCTTGTCAGCACAATCTTTTGCATTTCTCTGAGACATAGATCTTCTGGGATATGGTCTAGATGTTTCTGACATCCCCTTCTTATCATACCTAGGGCACCCACAATAACAGGAACAGTTCTTGCTTTAAGATGCCACATTTTTTAAAAATTTCAATTTCCATTTTCTTTTCAATTTACAGATATAGTTTATCAGTAGGAACACTTACATCTATTAGTCTAGAAGTATTTCCTTCCCTAGCTTTAATAATGATGTCTGGTCGATGAGCCTGGATCGTTCTGTCCGTGTTGACTGGAAAATCCCAGAGGATAGTGACATTTTTACTTCAGTGACTGGCTCAGGATGCTGGTCATCGCCAGTAAGCAGGAATGCCGACTTTGTTGTGCTTATATATTTTCCTACGTAAATATTGTCCTGCCCTGTCGTGGCGATTTTTGTTCTCCTTTGTTGTCCGTATAAGACATCCCCAAAACGAGATGGTCTACTATTTCGTCAAATGCGTCGCAGAATATACATTTAGGGTTAGAACCGTTTTGAAGACAGTTAGCCTTATAGTTTTTTGGTAAGCAACCTTCTATCTTGTGCCGCCAATATAAAACCTTCAGTCTCTGCTTTCAATCCTGAACGTCTCAGGCACTGATGGCTTGTTGCTTGGTCTACATCAGCATTTCAACTTCGAAGAATATACTGTCCATGCAGGGGCTTCTGGCTCCACCGCTCGTCAATTTGTTTCTGCCTGTTCCTTTGTGCAACCGGCTTGATCCGTTTTGATCGTTCGGTGGCAGTGGTTAGAGTTTCTTCCTCTAATTCACCGTCGTTCCCAAGTTCCCTTGCGAATTTACACAAGGCCTTTGCACAAGACATTTGGAGAAATACAAGAAATAATAATGATTTCTACTATAGGCTCAGGGGTGGCTGTGTGGTAAGTAGCTTGCTTACGACCCGCATGGTTCCGAGTTCAGTCCCATTGCGTGGCACCTTGGTGCAAGTGTCTTCTACTATAGCCTCGGGCCGAACAAAGCCTTGTGAGTGGATTTGGTAGACCGAAACTGAAAGAAGTCCGTCGTATATATGTATATATGTATATGTATGTGTGTTGTGTGTGTGTGTGTGTGTGTGTGTGTGTGTTTGTATGTCTGTGTTTGTCCCCCCAATATCGCTTGACAACCGATGCTAGTGTGTTTACATCCCCGTAACTTAGCGGTTCCGCAAAAGAGACCGATAGAAGAAGTACTAGGCTTACAAGTAAAAGAGTAAAACAGTATAAGCACAAGGTTTGAAGTTTGGTGGGAGGAGGACTAGTGGATTACGGTTACCCCAGTGCTCAACTGGTACTTTAAGTCATCGACCCCGAAATGATGTAAGATGTAAGAGTCGCTCATATTGAAAGTTGAACTCTGAAACGCCATTAAGCTGGTTTTCTTTCCCGCTCGCCATCTTGACTGCTACAACTAATAATGATAGCGACAACAACAATAATGTTAACGTTAATAGTAACACTTTTCATGAAGGTTCACGATTATAGAAGGTGAATTATGCTGAAAGACTAAATAATTTGCTACGTTGATTGCAGACTGAGATCAAACGGAGTATTATCGAATGTCTCGTGTTAAACAATTTGTCTGGATTTTCCTTTTGATTTTTGTTATTTTTCATTTTATTTTCACTTTCAGTTTCTCTATAAATATTGTTTATATTAAGAGAAATAATATGAATATGTAAAATACATGCAGACACGGTGTATAGCTTGGAGTAGCTTTGATTGATGGCGTTAATGTGATATCAGATGTCACGTAGTTGGATGTAGTTTTCTCGAAATCACTCTGCTAACACCACATACACATACACACATGCAAGCACATACGCATAAAAGCAGACACAAGCACGCACACTCACACACACACACATACATACACTTTCTCTCCTACTGTTATCAGTTTGCTGAACTAGATTGAATACTCCATCACCTAATGAATTCAAAGCTAATATGCTCGGCTTTCGTGACCAAGACATATCAACATATCTACCCGGATAATAATGGCGACGTTTATATGAATGTATATCTAATTATATACAACAAAGCAACAAATTAAATGTTGAAACTTGGTTCCGAGTCAGTCAAATGTAGAGATCGGTCACGATTCTCGCTTGCAATATCGAGTTCCATCCCACGCAGGACGACTTTTTACCCGTTCAATCAGAAATGGAGAAACCAATGGCTTTGGTTTATATGTATTGTGTAAGTACTTGAGGGCAAAAATGACAAAGTATAGAATCAAATCACGCATCTGGCCCGGGTTCTCGCAGCACAACGCAATCACGTGGTGATGTTAGCGGATTTAAGTTTACTCAAATAAAAACACAAAGGGACTGCGAAAGCTGGGGATACAGACTCTCGCTTCTCCGGACCAAAATGTAAACTAGACGGCTAAATCGGTAATTATTTGCCACAAATATATATATATTAATTGTTACATACATTCACACCCATACACACACATTAGTAAACGCACACATACATATGTATGTGTGTGTGTTTGCTAATGTGCGTGTATGGGTGCCTGTGTGTATGGTTGTGTACGTATCTCTCTTCAGTTCTCTCTTTTACTTGTTTCAGTCATTTGACCGCGGCCATGCTGGAGCACCGCCTTTAGTCGAGCAAATCGACCCCGGGGCTTATTTGTAAGCCCAGTACTTATTCTATCGGTCTCTTTTGCCGAACCGCTAAGTGACGGGGACGTAAACACACCAGCATCGGTTGTCAAGCAATGCTAGGGGGACAAACACAGACACACAACCACACACACACAAACACACACACACACACACACACACACACACACACACACACACACACACACACATATATATATATATATATATATATATATATATACGACAAGCTTCTTTCAGTTTCCGTCTACCAAATCCACTCACAAGGCATTGGTCGGCCCGGGGATATAGCAGAAGACACTTGCACACATTTTGTTCCCTCCACCGTTTTCCGTCTCTCCATTCCTTTCGATCCTTTCTATCGAACTACGTCGACAAAGACTTTTCCATTCGTCTTGAACTAATACACCTGCTCGTCGTTTTCTCACCTGTCTCGGTCTTTTATTTTCTGTAAATTTGAACTATATACTCACCTCACTCACACACACACAAACACACACACACACACGCACACACATATATATATACGTAATACATACATACATACACGCACACACATACATACATACATACCTATATGTGTGTATGTGTGAGTGTGTAAGTATGTGTGTCATTGTAATACATTGTAAGTATGTAATTCAAGATTTCTGGCCAAGAGAGAAAGAGGTGGTTTCTAACCTAGACCCAATTCTCCTTCATTGGAATTTCAACATCAACAACATGGTATTTTTATATTCATGTGTGTATGTATGTATGGCGCGTGGATTAGTGGTTAGGGGTATTCGGCTCATGATCGTATAGTCGTGAGTTCAAATCCCGGCGGCGCGTTGTGTCCTTGAGCAAGACACTTTATTTCACGTTGCTCCAGTCCACTCAGCTGGCAAAAATGAGTAGTACCTGCATTTCGAAGGGTCAGCCTTGTCACACTTTGTGTCACGTTGAATCCCCACGAGAACTACGTTAAGGGTACACGTGTTTGTGGAGTGCTCAGCCATTTGCACGTTAATTTCACGAGCAAAGCTGTTTCGTTGATAGTATCAGCAGGGACCCTCGTCGTCGCAACCGACGCAGTACCCCATGTATGTATGCATATATGTATGTATGCATGTATGCATGTCAAATATGTTATACATGATTTAATGTAATATTATGAAATTTTCAGGATCCAAAAGTGCTCAATAACAAAGGCACCAAGGTAGAGTCGGGGTTAGTACACCTGTATCTTAACAGTGCGTACGGCTACTAATATACTTCCCGAAAGAAATACGGATTTCCCTCCCAGTTACGTATGAATTCGCAAATAGAGATCAAATACACAACGTATCCGTAATGTCATATCTACACATACATAATGTGATTAGTAAATTACCTTGAATGCAGAGTTAGACACGTACACATACACACAGATATATACTCGCGAGCACACACAGACACGCAAACACACACAGACACACATATTAATATACCAGAATGTATATAAAATATCATGCATATATATAAAGATATATATATATATATTATATTAATTAGAGTAAACCACTATTAGGCAAATCATACAAAGAAAAACTGATTTTTCTCTGTAAGTTGGATTTATTCCCTAATATTTTATTATTATTTATATATATATATATATATATATATATATAGATATATATATATATAGATATATCATATATATAATATATCTATATATATATTATATATGCAATATTATATATATATATATATATATAATATATCATATATGTAGTATAATATATATATATATATACATATGTATATACAATATATATTACATATGTATATGCTTTCTAACTCTTAAAATACAAACATCAGGAAATAGAGGAAATAGAGGCTCGAATATGGAGCCTAAAAACAGAAACAATTCCTGTTATTGTCGGCGCATTAGGTATGATAAAGAAAAAGATTCAGAAAAATGAATAACAAAATCACCAGGACTTACAAGTATATATAAAATACAGAAAATAGCACCACTAGGCACTGCACACATCCTACGTAAAACACTTTCAATACAGAGAACTACAACAACCACAGCGCATACCCTAGGGACAGGGAGCTGCGACTACTAATATTATTATTATTATTATATTATTATTGTTGTTGTTGTGTGCTCAATCATTAATATTCAATACACGACCATATTATCCATTGCGAATTAAGTTCTGTAATTCAATTAGATCCTCTGTTCGGAGGAAATATATCTGAGCAGAGTCTTCTTTTATCAATGTGCTGTTAAAGTTACCCTAATTAGGCTTTAAAACAAAGCAAATAGAAGACTTTAAGAATGTTGGAAACAGGTGGAGAGTGTGAGGGAAGAAGAGGAAAACAAAGGAAGCTCGAGATGGAGAGAGAGAAAGAGAGAAGGAAAGAGATAGAAATTGTGATAAACAAAATGTAAAACTGAGAAATGGAGAAGATGTAGAGTCACTGAATGGAAATCAAGTAAATATATATATCTTATGTGTCTGCATATTGCTTTCTTTCCGAACCTGGCTATCTTCAAGCATGGTTTTTCACTGCGTCGGCGCCGAAAATCTTCGTCTTTTCGAGTCGCCAATACTGAAAATTCATTCTTCATCACACTACAAATTGTAGGCAATTGAATGAGTTCTTTCTTTCCGATCTCTACTACTGCTACTACTACTACTTCCCAACAAATAGTAACTGATGATGGTAGTAGTAGTAGTAGTAGTAGTAGTAGTAGTAGTAGTAGTATAAGTAATAGTAGTAGTAGTATTAGTAGTAGTAGTAGTAGTAGTAGTAGTAGTAGTAGTAGTAGTAGTAGTAGTAGTGTAGTGATGTTGCACTTGTTATTGTCACTGCTGCTGCAGTCTCTGACATTTACAATTTGGCTGTTCTGATCTGCGGAGAAGTGGCTGTTCTTTACAGCGGACGAATAATCTTCGTCCACCATCTTTCTTTTTGAAACAAAATCTGAAGGGAGAGTTTACTAAACCAGATCCAATTTGCCCCTTAGGATTACAGATGGAGAAAACAACACTAACCAACTCCCTAAGGTCCCCGTTACTTTATCTCTGTAACAATAACAAATGTCCAATATATAATTTGTCCAATATGTAACAATATGAAAAACACATAAGTCTAATGGGAGTGAGTGTGTGCAATATGTCTCGAATAACGAACAGAACAATAATATAATAATCTTTTCAACTATAAGCATAAAGCTTCAGAGATTTAGTGGAGAGGGGCTTACTAAATTACATCGATTAGTACTCATTAGTACTTGTTTTATCGACTCGGAAAAGATGAAAGGTAAAGCAACCTCGGCAGAATTTGA